>NC_135497.1:107123624-107320064 GCF_052857255.1 Amblyomma americanum
TAGCACGATGTCCCCTCCACCCTTCAACAGATCTGCTGTTACCTGGTCCTCCCATGCTGCTTTTCCCCTTTTCATTGTTTATAGGGCTTTCTTTAGTTCATCTTTTGTTACTGGCGGGATGACGCATTGCTCTGCACTGCTGTATATCTCATTAACGCTCTGATTACACTGGCTACTGTGCAGGTCTGTTTAGAACTCTTCGGCTACGTTAATTATCTTATCCATATTGCTAATGACATTGCCCTGCTTGTCTCTTAACGCATACATATGGTTTTTACCGATGCCTAGTTTCCTCTTCACCGCTTTTAGGCTACCTCCGTTCTTTAGAGCATGCTCGATTCACTCCATATTAAACTTGCTTATGTCGGCTACCTTGCGCTTATTTATTAACTTCGAGAAGGCAGCGATGGCGTGGAGGTAGAACGTCCGCCTCGCGTGCATTAGGACCGGGGTTCAAATCCTGGTGCCGCGCAATGATCCACCGGGTTTAAAAAAAAAATGAACCGCGTGTCGATGGAATTGCATAAAGAGGCCTGGGGTGCGGCCTGATCTCGGTGACCAGAACCGACAACGCACTCCCTCACCAGAGCAGGATTTGGCCACAATCTTCTATGAACAAAACAATTAGCGGGATTAAAACACACACACACACACACACACACGCACACACACACAAACGTGCGCGTGCACACAGAACTACACGTACACGTTAACTCTACAGGTGTTTGCAAAAAAATGTCTGCAATCATTCGTGAAATGCCGAATAAATTAGCAGTGTGATGTATGTTTGTTTAAGTCCGTGAATTTACTGCTGCCTGTAAAAAGCGGCAAGCAGTCCAGTCAAGCTGGCTCAGAGACGATTCTCTCTGACCACACGTTGAACAGACGAAAACACCTTGTGCCATGGCGCCCCTTTGCCATAGGTGTCCTTGCGCCATAAAAATTCGTCATAATTAAATCAGAAGGTGTGCGAGAATAGTGAACTTTGAAAGTGAAGCGAATACGAGTGTTTAAAGAAAATTTATTTCCGAATCACCGGATCGAATTCAAAGGGCTTCCTGTTTCTAAATATTAGAGGGAGAGTGACGAAGCGAGAAAAAACTCAAACAAATCGCACTTACATCAATTTCGTCCAAAATAAAATGTAACTAGAGAGACCAGATTGGACTTCCATCTTTTTGGCTTAATTTTATGTATTTTTATTTACTTAATTTTTCAGCAACAGGTGATATACAAAGCATAATGCAGGGACAGATGGTGAGGGCTGTTGATGCCTGAAAAAGCCTCCGAGCGTGTGCAATTCACAGCGGCACTGTTACAATATATGGGAAAGAAAGTTGCGCTTCCTGAAATCGCACAGCATATAAAACGCTACATCTGACGCTGTACTAGTGTTAAATGAAGGTGTTTCTTTTAAAAATATTGTACAATAGCACACTATTGTACAAGATTTCTTAAGAAAAGATAAATTGCATTACATTAGCCTAAAGTTACATGAACATATCACGTAAAATAACATTTATAAATAGTACATACGAGAAAAAATATACTTTGTGCACTTATAAATTGTGAAAAACTTCTCACATAATGAATAACATTGAATAAAGTAACAGGGCCAAAAGACAAGATGTACAGTGCATTTTCTGTGTTACAGACGCTTTTTTCTTAACAAAAATGCTCAGTTGTGAGTTTACTTCAATCCAGAGGACTCCCTAATATGACATTTAAATGTATTTCATATGCATTCAAAGCTTAGTTTTCCCTCAAATTTGTTTAGGATGTCAGTTATTTCATATGCTATTGTTTGGTTTACATATTTTGTTTTTATTTTTGGTGTTCTTGATGCCTTAAAAAAAGTTTGGAGGACGCTAAAGCTTCGCCTTAAGAATAGACGCAATAGCGCCTTCTCCTCTTTTTTCCCTTTTATTTTTCTTCTCCTTTCTTTCTGTAGGATATTTATATTTGGTTTTATTTTGTAATCACTATAACATCAGTACACATCTCAAACACATTACTAAGTCATACACAACCACAACGCGTTCACTAGGTGTCCATCTAACATGTTTGATCCATCGAGGCCTACATATTTATTGCCCGAACAGTTCAATAGTTTTGCAACAACTCTCAGCAGCAACTGGCAATGCTTCAAATTGACCTCTCTAAGGCCTTTGATCGTGTCCGGCACAATTTTCTGCTCTCCCTTTTACAACACGTTAATGTTGGTTCAGTTGTCTACGAGGGAATGCGTCTTTGCTGCAATAATTGCTCCACCCGCTTGATACTGAATGGTTCTCTTCCACAACCCGTGTCCATCTTTCCGTCTCTAAAACAGGGGTGAACATCATCGCCACTTCTGTTCGCACTCTACTTAGAGCCGCTATGTATGAGCATTCTGCAGAGTAGTGCCATTCGAGGTTTTCCGTATCCTAGATAGTTAGCTCATAGTATTAGCCTTCGCAGATGATCTGGTGTTTTTCTGCGCAGACAAGCCTAGCGTGGATGAAGTTGTTCGCTTAACTGAGCACTTTGGCACAGTTTCGGGTGCCCGAATGAACCGTTCGAAGAGTTGCGGTCTGCAGTTTACATTGTGGGGATCTACATCAGCTGAATATGCTGGCGTGGCATGGACGTGCGTACCGCCTAAGTACCTTCGCGTACCATTAAGCGCGTACAGGCGCAGCGATAACTATTGGAAACGTCACGTATCGGTTGTACAGCGCTATGCTCAGACATTTCTCCCACATGGTCTGTAATTATTCGGCAAGGCTACCGCCTGTAACTTGTTTCTAGCAAAAAAAAATTATGTTTTCCAGATTATTCATTGCGCCAGGATTTCTATTCATCGTTTGCACAGAGTTTTTGCAACTTTTGTTTCAGGTTCTTCCATGGAACCCATGCGACGTGATTATCTTTACCGTCTTGTGAGCGCGGGTGGGCTAGGTTTAGCCCATCTTTATGCGCGGCAGATTGTTGCCCGCTCTGTTTTTTCGTGACATTTCCCACCCATTACTTCTAGCGTCTTTGTAGACAAATATATTTAATGATTTGCCCACACTGATTATATTCTCTAATTTCACTGACCGTCCTTGTTCGTGGGAGTTTATGCGCGAGGTACATTTTGCTGTGCGTTTTCTCGTAGTCTGTTTTTTCAACAGAGTTCTTATTTTCAGTGTCGCGAAAGTGCTTGTACAAAGACTTGATTTCGATGCTTTTCCATCCTCCTAATTCCCGCTCGATGTACTTTGTATTGCCAGGACATGACGCCCTTAAGCGAGTGCGAAAAATGTCACTTTCATCGTGCGCTAAGACTTTCTTCTAGAAGTTGCATACGCAAAACACTGCCCGTGACGACTTGACTTCAGAAAAAGGGCATTTTTTTTTTTTGTCATCTGTGAACTGCCGCCTCTGTGATGTTCTTAAAACAATTGAACGTTGCTTCATCAATTGTAAGGACGCAATTTTGTTTCAGGGATGTCCAGACACGGACCTTTAAAAGGGAATTTATTTGACTTCTCATACCATTCGATGCCCCACCGGAGAGAAATGTTGATGAACCTCTTGGTATGTTTTTTTTTTATTGGACTGTACAGCTTATGTAAAACTACAACGATGAACCGGCACTGCGCATCATTTCTTTTGACGAAGTCTCATTTCTGCCGAATAATTGTTGCTCATGCAATGGGATGGAGTGGCACTCCCTCTTGGTGATGTGCTCAGCTTTTAGCTCCCGTCCAGTGCTTTGATGCTCTGTCTTTTTGGGATGTCTTTCGTTGCGTTTCCTAAAATCTTTGTAAAAACTTCATGTAAATAGAACATGTTGTCAGTGTAATAAATACCATGTTAAAAGAAAAGCCCTTTGTGGCCTAGACGTTGCGTGCCCGCCTGGCACGCAGAGGGCCTGGGTCCGAACCGTAATGCCGGCTAACTTTTTAAAATGAATTACTTCTATATTCTGAAGAACCCCCATTAGAGGAACCTCCTCCCCAATTTTGGCTGCATTTGGACCCTCCCCTAATTCCTTAGCTTCTTTTGAAACTTCTGGGATTTTTTCCCGACTGACTCAGAACGAGGGCGCCGGGTTTTCAGCAAAACGAGCTCCTTACACAATCACGTAATATTCAGGATTTTTAAAGTCATTGTTTTCGTAAAGTTCCTTCTCGTCTATTACTTGCAGTACTTTTAAATAATATAACTGGTCCACCCTTTGGATGCGGTACTTTTTAAATAGAAGAGCTGTTCTTAAGTCTGCGCAAAAAGATTCAAAACAGCAGAATTTTATTTTATAAATTCGTTTAGTATGATTGTATTACTTAATTGTCTCCCAAAGCATTAGACCATGGGTTAATTTGAAGTAACAGAGGGGAAAATATATATTCTCTTTTAGCCAGAGGTATGAGCTGAGACATTTAGTACAGACATCCAACTGTGCGGGAAAATTCCACACTTCGGTTCTTTAGGTGTACAGACAAGCTCATATGGCTTTGCGAAACCAAACCCAGAGAAAGGTATATAGAAAAAAGTGTATATCAGGGATGTTCTTTCTTTTTAGTTTTCAATGCATCTTTACACAGTTTTACATGTCAGCAGATCGCAATGTACATGTTAAAATTCTCATTAGCTGTGTACACATTTCAGAACTTTTTCTTGATACATTGCAGCACGGCTCTCTTGCCTGTTGTACGTTAGCAAGTACTCACAGTACTCGTGCAATCGTAACTTTTGTTTACACCCCCGTGCACCCATGTCCATCTGGATGATTCGCACGTATTAAAATCAACAAATAAAGCACGTAATGATCCTTACTAGCGGAAGTTATGGATGCGCGCTAGTCTGAGCAGCACGTATGTTAGAGAGCACGTGAGAGGTGGTTACTTGTCTTTAACATCGTAACAATCACTGTGTTATAGCAAAGGGATTTCATGCCAGTGAAAGCAGGCGAAAATTTTGGTTGGTTATGCCAGTGGAACAGTGAAAATTTCTGCTAAAAGTATTCAAAAAGAAAATTGTATATCACAGCATCACACAGTACACGTTGGAGATGCAAACATCAAAAGAAGGCAATAATTTTTGGCTTGATGGCTGCATTGCACCCGATCATTGTTTCATAAAGGAATGGTCAAATGCATAAAATATGCGAGAGTTGATAATGCTCCATTCCTGACCCATTTATGGGGTTGAAAGTGGCATTGGTCATAGGTCATTTTTTGACGCGGTTTTACAGTTAAAATGCACTTGTCCTGCAGATCCTCTAACATTTCGAATGCTCCTTAGAAAATTCGTCCAACCTATGTAAACCACGTGCTTGCGGTCTCTATATTACCTCATTAACTAACAACGATCTCCGTCATCGCCGTTGTATCTTCAGTTTTGGGATAAGCGTGCACTTACTGAGGTTCAGGTTCGGTGAGTACGACGGATATTGCAGCTATGTTTAGCGTTCTTTGTGAATGGCAGTCATTCCACTGCAAGACCTACGGCTGTGTGGCATTGTCGAGATGAAAGCGAATTTCCTGCAGGTCACGAACTAGAAATGACGGCATGATCACACTTGCAGATGACTTGGTCTAGCATTCTGTGAAGGATGGACAACCCGGATGCTTCTGTTCATTAGAAATCGTTTTGGTTTCAGGGTCTTGGTGATGAAGCCACGATGCACCCACCGTAATATATATATATATATATATATATATATATATATATATATATATATATATATATATATATATATATATATATGTGTGTGTGTGTGTGTGTGTGTGTGTGTGTGTGTGTGTGTGTGTGTGTGTGTGTGTGTGTGTGTGTGTGTGTGTGTGTGTGTGTGTGTTGGGGGGGGGGGGGGGTAACTTCCCAAAGTGACACATGGGCTATGCGAGCGAGGCGCTGTAGTGGACTGCTCCCGATAAATTCAGACCGCTTGGGGTTCTTTAACGTGCACTGACATCGCACAGCATGCGGTCGTTTTTGTATTTCGCTTGCTTTGAAATCAGGCCACCGCGGCAGGGATCTAACACGCGACCTCGATATCAGTAGCCGAACGCTAAAGTCACTGATCTACCACGGCAGATATCATATATCTACTGAGAAGCTTTTTTTGTTTTCATGAGAGGTTTCGCAAAACACCTGTTATGTCGGTACAGCCGTGGTAGGCTGCTGGCACGGATTTTATTAAGACTCGGACATACGTCAACGCTAGCCATCGTTCTGGAACAGTATTTTGCTGCATCAGCCCCATGCAAGCGCTAGCTAGCCTCAGAAAAAGAATCCAGCTCGGAGGGAGCGCCAGAATAATGTGAAGTCTGACCTGAGAGACATCCACAAGGCGCGTACTTGTAACCTGACGACGCGGACGCGATATAGAGCCGATGGAGCTGACTTTCAACTGCACGTATTTCAAGAAACGCGGACTCACTGCAAAGGCATGCCTCAAAAAAGACAAAGGAGCACCTACAGCATTGCGCAACCGCGAGAAAAGCTACTCACAATGGTTCCAGCACCGCTAGTCGGTCAACCACAGGCAGCCGCAGCGTTGGCTATATACGAGCTCAGCATCCCTACAGACGCCGTGGTTCTCAAGGTTTCGTTGAAGGTGTTGATCGACGACAAATGCTTGAACTTTGAAATGGGCTTCGATGCCGACTGCACAGTCATCAGTGAAACCACCCACGTTCAACTTCACGCTGAAACACAATCTACCACGGCTGTACCGACCTAATGATAATACCACTTTTCAAAACCTAGTTCTCGTTCGCTTCTGTATGGCCGTTGAGATTCACGGCACCCATCTTTCCATTGGCTTTCTTATGTCCAGTTCTCCTGTCGTTATGATGTACGCTGTGTAGTATGAAACGCTTGCTTCCTTTATTAAATCCCTAATGTTATACTTCTCGATCTAGAGCCAGTATATTAAAAAAAAATTATTTTCTTCTGTGCTGGCCGTTTTTGACGAGCCATCACCATGTTCGTCTTCATACAGCACCTTTTTATAGCAATATGTGGCATAGCATATGTTCTCAAAGTTACTGGCATAATATCGTGTATTTCTGCTCCAGTCACCTTGCGAAAGCTTAATGACAGCTCTCTGTTCCACATGCTCCATTTTCCCACTGATCCCCCAGCTGTGCTCCTTCACGACCTGTAATGTGGCATGCATACCACATACAAAGTACAGAATGGAACGGGAAGCCTCAGGGTGCTTGTCAACGTTTCAACAAGAGGACTTGTCCTTTTGTCGAAATGTTGGCAAGCTTACTGAGGTTTCGCCCCTCCCTTGTTCACTTTGTGTTTGCAAGAAACCCAACTGCCTGCCCTGTCTCTACCATGCATACCACATCTGTCGGCACAAGACCAAAACTGTAGCAATATTATATATGTTCAAGCCTCCCATATATGTGCTCGAATCGGATATGAATTAAATAGTAAATGGTTGATTCATTTTACAGATCTAGGGTATTGCGCACCTCTAATCGTTCACTCTTTGAAGAAGTATCTGACATCTCGCATCTCACCTTAGTTCGCAACCAGGTAGCTTGTACCATTTCTAAGGCGCTTATATATCCTTATATTTACTTCCACGAGATCCTGTAGATAGTAGTTTATCATTATTTTGGGGTTTTTTTATTGGATATGCCCGCGTAACCGTTGACACGTAGCCTACTTGGCTTATTAGAATCTGCAGTGTGCGGGCGCATATGGAACGTTCATGCAGTTAGTTTTTTTTTTTTTTTTAATATGAAGCAATAGGCCGTCAAGCCGTTTAATACTGACTACTATTCTTCCACGCCATGCTCTTTTGTCCTTTTTTTAAAGCTGCACTGTTCGTTTTACTTCTGTGCTCTATATGTTTTGCCACAAAATTTTCTTGGGAATATGTTATTATCTTGAGAGCATATTATTCATTGGTGGAATATGCGTTCTTGTGATAGTTTCTGGTCCCGACTCTTTGTTCGCATTCTGCCTCATATCTTACTCGCATTACTTTTGATACCCCTCGTACGTATACTGTATCTGAAATGCTCGCTTTTCTGTGACGTGAACACATCTGTCGCGCCATGAATGCACCCTCGCGATTCTTGTGTGCACGTTCAATCGATCTTATGCTTACGCGCAGTCTTTGTGAAAAGATTGGAGCGTATATATACTTCTCCGTGGCCGGAGCGGGAGCGCTGCCAAACCCTGCATCAGCTGAGTTGCGCCGGGAGAGAAGGAACGTGCATCCTCGCCCGACGCAACCTCGCTACCAGCGAGCGCTGCTGATGCAGTCACGTGGGCTCCGTACTTGGCGAAGTGCATAGCTTTTGTATTAGCGTCAAGAACTCAGGCAAGTCAGTCATTTCCTTCTGAAATGCCCAAGAACTGGGGATTTATTTGTTTGTTTAGTTAGTTATTTATAGCAGCGCAAGTCGCACGCTGTTTTCACCGTCTTTGCTTGCTATTTTCGAGAAAATGAAGTGCTTAAGGTTGTTGACCTATTTTGTATTTTTGTAAATATAGTAAACAGCCGCCGCGGTGGCTCAGTGGTTACGGCGCTCGGCTGCTGGCCCGAAAGACGCGGGTTCGATCCCGGCCGCGGCGGTCGAATTTCGATGGAGGCGAAATTCTAGAGGCCCGTGTACTGTGCGATGTCAGTGCACGTTAAAGAACCCCAGGTGATCGAAAATTCCGGAGACCTTCACTACGGCGTCCCTCATAGCCTGAGTCGCTTTGGGACGTTAAACCCCCATAAACCATAAATATGGTAAGCAGTGTATAAAGCTATCCCACGGTCCTTTCTCGCTAACACTCCCCTCTGTTATGCTTGGCATCCCCTTTCTGTCCCTTCATTTCCGCCGGCCACAGCTCAGGTGCTAAGATATTAGCAGTTGCCGCGGCTGGCAACATCTTTTTCTTCGTTTTTGTATTTTTGTAATAATAAACCCCTACTGCGACTACTACTCCTACTACTTAAGCACGAATATGAATAAATTGAGACAAATGGTATCCTAACTGATAGTGCAAGTGCGGCGCGCCTTTTTAGCTCTTGACTTTTGTAGGCATGCCAGTCACTGAAAAGCAAAACTGGTGACCGTTATGTCTGCCCCTGTGGTCACATTGCTTCGTGCACCGTGCGCTACCGCGGAGCTTCCTACAGTCGTCTGGGGATCTAAACACTCTTCTAGTTGGGATGCGGTGGGTCGGTACCTACGTCAAGTAAGACATGTAATGTATGTCATTACCAAAGTTTTAGATCATGTTTATAACCGGTGCATCTTAATATGTACTTTCCAATAGGATTAAAAATGCGAACGCTGCTCTATTGCACAATAAAGGCGACGAATTAGATATTAGAAATTATTTCCTTATTTATTTTCTTCGTATATATTCTTAAAAGTCTCAAAAATATTCTATATCTATTAGCTTCATTTTGCTCAAAGTTCGAGCTTGTACAGAAGCCTCAATATGGTCTTCACTAGAGTAAATCTGTTGAGCTAGAGCTTCTTGGCCAAATAGAGCGACTGCTATAATACTTCAAACAGAAATATTTAATAACTGACAGGCAAACTTGGTGATTTTAGTAAACCTTGGACCAAATTTTTTTTTTTCACCGACATTTACTTCAGAAGCCTGAACAGTATAAAATCAGGGATCTTTTATATGAAATCATAAAATCATATCTAGCACACAAAGGCCAGTTTGTTCGCATAAATGAACTGAATTCACATGAGGTGCAAATATCCTCTAGATGGAAAGAAACAGTCTAGATGGAGAACCTGACAATAATCAGAAACTTGTAAAGCATTGATGAAAACGGCCGGTAACGCAGTTCCCGCGCAGTCTGGGCTACCTCCCCCTCCAGCTCAGTCGAGCCTCTGAGAAAGCGCGCGAAAACGCACGACTTGTGCGAGGGCGGCGGTGCGGCGGCCACACGCGCACAGCTCGCCCATGGCAACGGTCATCGAGAGCGAGGCGCACGAGCGAACGCCCAGCCGCGGTTTTGTTTTAGAGAATCTAGGGAATTTAGGGACTTCTGGTGCTCTCTCGGAGGTCGACGCTTCCCTGACGCTCAGCGCAACTAAGTTTTTTCGTTGTTTTTTGTTTTGTCCGTGTCCCTAACGGCGAAAGAGCGTTTCATTGAACGTCAGTACGTTCTCGGCTGAATGGCCTCACTCACTCACGCTGAAACGAAACAGTATACGCAGGCTAGCGCCACAGCGAACTAAGCAGGAGCAGCGCGCAAAAACCGCGTTAGCGGCCGCGTAAAAACGCCAACTGTTAATTGCGTAACTGTCTCAAAAGCGAAACAAAGCGGTTCGCTTCAGCCGCCCGGTCTTGCGCGCCCACATTTGGCAATGGGAGGGCATCTCGTGGCCTACTTCGATCGGATAGCGCGCTTCAGGGCCAGCCGCTGTTTCGTCCTCGGCTCGTGGCGGCGGAGAAATTTGCGGCCGTCCTTCGGCGTTTGGTCGTGGAACGTGAAGCTTGGCTCGGTCCCGTCCCAGTGGTTCGGGGTCATAATTCTTGCCGCAGAGACGGCCTAGCGGCGCAGCCGGCGTGGGCAGCGCGCAGTCGCAAATCACTATTCAGCGGATAGCCCCGCATAATTATAGGCGCCAAGATTGACGAGAATTTCGGTACTTTCGTTATATCCATCAGTGCGTTGCATTCCTCTACGTTATGACGCGGTGTTATCTGCTCCGCCTGCGCGTTACGACGGCGAGAAATTTAAAGCGCCGCTCGCCGCGGACTGGGGCTTCAGTTTTTGTGCTGTCGTCAAGCGCGTAGTTGTTGCTGAAAAAAAAAAAAAACACGATGCCTGCGTGCGACATTTCAACGGGGGAGGGCATCTAGGTTTGAGCGGAAGTTGTGCGAAAATCAGTATTTAAACTCCATTTTCCTTTTTTTTTCCTGCATTATTTATGGTTTTCTTTTCCTTTGTAAGTTAAACTGAGAACTCGTGACGAACTGCAGGTTTCAACAACGAAAAAAAAGAAACGGTCTGCATACAGTCTAGCAGTGCGCACTTCAGCTGAAATTTGTGACAAACGATTCGAGACCTTATATGAGCAACGGCCTTGCTCTGCTTTGTTTATTCAGGCCGCTCGGATGCATGGATGCTAGCGCATTATAGCGCAGTCTTATGCAAGTTCTTGGGTACTACACTTCAAGTTTTCTTTTTTCGAATTTCGATGGAGGCGAAATTCTAGAGGCCCGTGTACTGTGCGATGTCAGTGCACGTTAAAGAACCCCAGGTGGTCGAAATTACCGGAGCCCTTCACTACGGCGTCTCTCATAGCCTGAGTCGCTTTGGGACGTTAAACCCTCATAAACCATAAACCATCTTTTTTTTTTTTTAGAACAGCTTCAGAGCCTATGTGAATGTAGACAGTTGGGCGACATGCATCGCTTAGGTCTGATTAATTCCTACAAAGTCCTGATTATTGATACTGCATGGTTCGGTGCAAGACTGCCATTCATACGACCTGCCTACTACTTCAATAAACCAACCGCCTGAATAAAACCGCAAAGCCTCTGTCGCCTCCTGAGAATTGACATATATGCGCAACTACGTTTATTCTACTTCCGTTCTTTTGACAGGGATATGCAAGTAAGCCTGAGTTGTCTCCGGAACCCCCCCCCCCCCCCGAAATAATACCCTAATTAGAAATATATAACCCGCTAATATTCGCATGCCGCCCTTCTACATTACATTGAATCTGCACGCCACGCGCGCACCTGGCTGCGTAATGCTAAGGTTGAGCGCCGATTTTGGAGGCGGCTTTTCGAAGCATATGCCGAGAGAGTGCGCAGCCTAAGCTGTTTGGGGTGCACATATGAATATGTTTAGTTCGAATAAGACGAGTTCTCCAGAAGCATAAATATTAAATGTTACAATGTAACAAAAAAAAATAGGAATATCGCTTCTTTCATCTCCGAAATCATAGCGGCAACAAAAAACAAACGCGAAGTTAGAAGAGTATCGGACAGGCTTCGTATAGTGCGTCGATAACTGACGAGACTTTCAGCTTCACCATGCGCCTTTATCGAGAAGAATACCTTCGAATGGTCTTTCAATAATCCAAAGAGCGCCTCAAAAGCTATGAAGAGCAAAAATCGGGGTTTTTGCGGTCTTAAAAGACTGCAGGCGCATTCATTCACCTGCGCCGACAGTTGCGCAAATTCATCTACGGCTTCATCGGCATTTCATATAGTTTCCTACAGCTTCGAGAATCAGTTGGTTCGGATTGCACGTATCCTAGGTGTTTACATTTAATTCATCAACTTACTTCGAAACTATTCAGTTTCTGGCTTCGGCATCAGCACGTTTCCTCTCTATTCATTTTTAATCATGAGAGTAAAGCTGAAAGCACCCAGTGTGCGACTGCGCTTTGTGAAAGGGAGTCAAATGTAGGCGCATACTAGCATTTTACACGCGCATTCGGAGGCGTATTTCACGCCCTTCTTTTGTTCTGCGCATATTTGCATGCGTGCCTGTACGAGCGCCGGCGGCGCGCGCGCGCGCGTACGAGCCCGCCGCCTGGTCATTACGGTTTCCGCGCTAGACGGCCAACCGAGGAGGGCTCTTGCCCTTTTTGCCGGTCGCTCGCCTGCACCTGGGGCTGGAGTCGAGGGAAGGGCGTTTGTTTTTCGCCTCCCTTCGGCGCGGCGTCGCAGCAAGAAGAAAAAAGCGAGACGGCGGGGAGGAGAGGGAGAGTTTTGATGGTGCGTCGGCGCGCGCCGCTTGCATAAGCCACAGACGACACAAAAGTGTGGGTCGCAGACTGTCGTTGGCACGCAGGCTGCGCACGCAGCCGTTCGTTGGTCGTCTTCGGGAGAAAAGAACGAGGTCGTGCGGAGGCAGCAAAAGCAGCAGCCGGCGGCGAGCAGCCTTCCGGACGGACGCGAGCGGCAGCGAAAGCGGGCCGGCGTCGCCATGGCGACGCGACAGGGGCCCCCCCCAGACACTCGGCTAGCCTCGACCCAGACGGCGGCGGGGAACACCTTCCCCCCTCGCCGCCGTCTGCAGACTCCGTCGCGGCGCCGCCCACCCCAGCTCGGACCTGTGACGAAAGGGCCGCCGGCCGACACGTATGCGGCGGCGGCGGCGGCCAGCTGCGATCGCGCGCGCGGCTTAATTGGGCTCGTCCAGACGGGCCTTCCCCGATCACGGCAGCAGCAGCCCCCCCCCCCCCCCCCCCATTCTGTTGTCTCGCACCTAAGTTATTGTCCTTCCGGTCGTGCTGTCCAAACGGCCGCTGGCGGCGCACGCTTGCGAACAGCCGGTACGCTTGGCAGCCGACGAGTTATGACTGCGGAAGCGATGTGTGTGCCCAAGGTAGCATATTCGCTGTGGCTCCCACAGACACGAACGAGCTAGCTTTGCTTGTTTTACCACTCCGGTTCGCAGGGGAGGGGGAGGGGGGGATCAGCCGCGAACAGTACGGATCTACTTCTTTATTCATTCCGAACCCTTCCCTTACCTCCCCATCTCGATCTTTGTTTTGTTGCCGCACTACTAACGACAAAAATACTTCGTTCCGCGTCTGCGTTTTGTGTTCGCATTTTCTTGTGAGCAACCTGAAAGGCAGGATTCTTCCACTGTTCCCCTGCGCAATAAATGAGAAAACACTCGTTATACTTCTTGTATTTTAGCGGCCCGCCAGCGGAAAAAGGCGTTGCGCAGCGCCAGTGAAAAGAAATGCTATACATTTCACGGAAGTGACCCAGACGTAGTTGTACTAGTCGCACGCGGAGAGCTCGGTCTAAACTTCTGTCTGCACCATTCCCCTCCTCTCTCTATATCTCTCCCTTTCTCCCCCTCCCCCTCATTTTTTTTTACTTTACCGACCGCGGCTGTCAGTACACCGTTCAGGGCCTGTAAACCGTGGACTGTCAGCGAATCTATTAATTATCATCTCGGGCCTGCTTACCGTAAACCGTAGGAACAAGCATGCGTTGCTGGCGCCGACCTTGAGGCGGCGCGCATTGTTCATCCTTCAGTGAAGTGCGCACTTGGCACATCCTCCGACGTCTGTATCCGCTTCATTTTGTTTTTTTCTCCTTCTCTCTTTCTGACTTTGCAATGACGACACAAGAGAGCGGGGTGGTGGTGAGGGACATCTTGCGCAACACGGTGGGTCTTCCATTACTATTATAGCAGTTGAAATTACAAACATGCTTTTCGTCTGCGTGCACTCGTACACTTTCAGAGTGCATGCTATCCCTAGCTACAGCATGAATGTATGGCGTGAGTATATTTCGGTGGCAACTCATTTGTTAAACATGTATTTATGTTGCCTGGAACTTCCTGGAGTCGCAGAGTGGTCACGAGGACTCATTAGCATGATTGATGCAAAGCTTCCCAGCTCCTAATGGCTGGACTGCTGGATTTGTTGACTCCTTCACAAACCAACCACGGATACGGACCTCGATAACTTTGAAGAAGAAAAAAAGGAAAGGGGGGGGGGGGGGGGGGAGGCTGAGTGAAAAAGTGGCTTTCCTCGACTACAGCATGCTTAAATAGCCAACTCCTCAGGACTGTGTACTGATCTGCCTTCTCTCAGTTTAACGTTCGCAAATCCTGGAGGCATTCCTAATAGACGTGCGAACAAAGGTTGCTCAAGGTTTCTCTGAATGGCTCTTTCTCAAACTTGCACATCCTCTCAGGAGAGGGAGAAAGAACGTTGTTGTGACGCAGCAACTAAACACTGGACAGTTAAATAATGCGGCTCAGGTGTGCTATGCAGGAAAACAGCCGCACGTGGAAGGCAGCACCGATTCCCGAAAAGCTTTCTTGTCGCTGCATATCTTGCCGACAGGGGGAATTGGTGCCAGTCTGCTCATTTCCTTCTCTCCTTAAAACAGAACGACGTGTTCATTTGCCGAAACACCAAGGCGGCTGTAGGTTACGCCTGCGGCTGACCTTGAAGACAAACCTTTCAGCTTCAGTTTTTCCGCAGTGTGAGGGTGTCTGTTCCTTCGAGAGACTGTTCTCTCTCTCTCTCTCTCACTCTCTCTCCTCTCTCTCTCTCTCTCTCTCCTCTCTCTCTCTCTCTCTCTTGTCTCCATTCGTATGGAGATGGCAAAGCCGCGCTTTCGCTTAGCCGCCGGCCGTAATGAGACGTCCGTATATATCCCGACATATAACCAGCATCTGGCTTATGCTGCTTCATCAAACTTGGATGGTGCGCATTGCCTCGTGGGGCGCGTTGCATCCCTAGGGAAATATCCTGCGTGCGCCAGACACGGCTTGTGTGGAGACTGTTTTGTGGATTGTCTCCCTCATAAAAACTTCGGGAAATTGGCCGATGCCGGGATAGAAAACCGAGTATGCTTTCATGAGACAGGTCATATCGGCGCACAGTTTACACGCCTTTCTTACCTGCTTTCCGCTCCGTGTATCTCAAGGATATCAACAACGTTGTTCCGACTGAAGCAAAAAAGTGAGCTTGGCTCTGTTGCCGTCCCATGAGTATGACGCCATGGTCGCGGTCATTTGGCAACAACTGTCGATTCGTGTTAAAACTGCGCTTACAAAATTGCGCCGTTTCGGTACAAGCACACGCTCCTCAGTGTGGAAGTATACAGTATATCTGCATATGCGAATACTTCCATACTGCTGCTCAAATTTTCTTTATTTTGTTTTCATTTTGTCAGTTGGGTCTATCTTAATTTTAGGCACTCGGCTTGGAACTTCTACACTTATAAGATCCTTCAACACACTGACGAATCTGACTTTTTTTACATACCTTGACTACGTCCGCACACAGACAGACGTAAAGCACGCACAATCTTCGGACCCAGCAAGGAAAAAGAGTTAGTGCAACTGCAAGGACGTGGTTGAGCACGCGCTGTCGTAACCTCCAAGGACGTCGCGCACTCCTCTTGGAACTGCGCCTTAAACCGATTAATTCGCACCATGCAGTTACGCCAGGCACCATGTCAAGTTTCCAGCGACGCTCTACATGGTCCATCCACCGTCGGCGTGCGGTGAAGCGGACCAAGATTAAGGGCATATTCTTTTCGGTAATATGTCTGAAAAAACAAGTGATAATTACACAGAAAAAGTGAAGGCGGTTGCTTAACTTAGCATGCTACATTAATGCACGGAATGCACCTGCAGGTAATTTTTGTGGATTAATTAGTTATTCTTGAACTTCTGCTTTCAAGTAACTCATTAACGCACCCTTCCTGAATACTTCGAAGGTCTACATAGCAGCCTCCCTCACTTGTGGGAGAATATTCTATGCGAAGAGAGAGCCTGAACTGTATTCAGTTCAGAGCGAGGAATTCATGCGCAGAACGAAATGTCGCCGCGTCGTGTCGGGCCCGTTATGCCCGAGGAGACGGTGCGACTGATTATTATTATTATTATTATTATTATTATTATTATTATTATTATTATTATTATTATTATTATTATTATTATTATTATTATTATTATTATTATTATTATTATTGTTGTTGTTGTTGTTGGGGGGGGGGAAGGAAATGGCGCAGTATCTGTCTCACATATCGGCGGACACCTGAACCGCGCCGTAACGGAAGGGATAAAGGAGGGGAGTGAAAGAAGAAAGAGGTGCCGGAGTGGAGGGGTCCGGAATAATTTTCGACCACCTGGGGATCTTTAACGTGCACTGACATCGCACAGCACACGGGCGCCTTGGCGTTTTTCCTCCATAAAAACGCAGCCGCCGCGGTCGGGTTCGAACCCGGGAGCTCCGGATCAGTAGCCGAGCGCCCTCACCACTGAGCCACCGCGGCGGGGCTGACTGGTTCTTGGAAATCTCAGATTGGCCGTTAAGAAGGCACTCGTTGCGCTCTTTGTCTGAAAAGTTTATGATCAAAGTTACGCAACAGTCGCCGCCAAGGTTTTTTTTTTCTCTTTTTTTTATTTTTACCGGTAGAGCCATGCGGGGCCGTTTCATAGCTCTGCCACGCAGGCTCCCGAATAGCTTCCGTGAACGCTAACAGCGCGGCTAGCCATCACCGTCTGGACTAGAAGTCTGGAAATTACATGCGCCATATGAAAGAATAGTTTCTTGCACTTACGGCAACGTGCGAGCTGCCAGAGAACACGAACGAGCGCGCAATTCACATTTCAGAGGAAGCCGAACTTCCAGGCCCGTTGTAGTAGAATGTATGCCTCGGGAGTAGTGAAGACTGAAGACGCTTCTTTTCCTAGCACAAATGACGTTGGGCTAGAGCGGCTACGCCGGCGGGGTACCCCTGCCCACTCCCTCAAGAGAGAACAAAGCAAAGAAAGTGAAGGCACCCCTGCGTTGCGGACGCATGCCAGATGGCATAGCAGCCTACACTTGTCCGGCATCAGCAAGTGCTGGCGCCAGGGAGCAGCAGGAATCCCTACTTGAGATTTTGTTTCTTGAATGCTGCGGGTTGCAATCGTTATGCAGCGCCCGACGGCTGGAATACTATGACGTAACGCGAGGGATCTTCGCACCTCTGCCTATAATGTCTGGCGACGGTTGCGACAACGCAGTGCGCCTACAAAGACGAATTCGTGACAAGGAAGCGCTAAAAGCAATGGCATAAACGTCCCATCGCTCAGTTCGCTGGATACGTCACACTTCGCGTTGGCTGCGGCGGCAGGATGTTTCAGCATAGCGCCGAGCCTGAAATTAATCGCTTGCTAGACGGGCTTTTACGCATTCATTTGCGCGTTACCTTTACACTGTTGGACGCTAACTATTCAAATAAACTGTTTTCTACTTTTTTAAATGAGTATCTTCAAATGTGCGCTAGACTAAAATAAATGGTCATTTCGAGTCGCATTGCGCGCGAGACAGCAGTTAAGCTTTAGTCGGACACCTCCCATTGTTCCACTATTTCAATAAAACTTGTTGCTGGGCTAGTTGGTGGCACATACTTGAATAAAGATGTAGCGCAAAGGAGATGAGCACGGGAGGGACGCGTCTTTGTCGCGTCTTCGTTCCGTGCTCGTCTCCTTTGCACTACATCTTTACTCAAGTATGTTCCACTATTTATTGCGCGTGTGCAACAAATTTTTTCAGTTGGCAGTCAGCGCCTATGTGTGCCTGTTCTTTCTTGCCCCGCTTGTTGCATTCTTGTTACTATTGATTTGTTATCTACAAGAAGCCAAAATATGATCGCGTACTATCGGACCTGCTCCCTTCATGCAATATTCGTAACCACCTTTAACACAACGATATAAACCCGGCTTCATTTGATTTGTGCACTGTCTTACGTACTGTCATTTATCAACTAGCTAAGAAGTATTCTGCTGTCGTTTTTATAATTTATATGTCTCGGAAAATTCATGCGAGAAAGGACGGAAACTGTTCAGAGCATGTTGTTTTTCATTATTTATTTATTTCACTTCGCGACGCGACACTGACAGGAAACCACTTGCTGAACATGCGGCGTGCAACTCAACTCCGCGAACACTTGACTTGCGAACCTTAGCCTTAACCACGCCAGCACCGCATACAGGTTATCGATAGGCGAACACTGAGATGCGCACGCTAGCGTTCTCGTCTAATTCGCCACGCAGTCTTTTAATATTTCCCCTCGTTCCCCGAATAAGCGCTCCTCTCCGCAGAAACACTGTGTCGCCATGATATGAGCGTTGGTTCGCTGAATGATGAGTTTTTGCGTGCAAATCAGCACTGTGGACAATTAGACACGCCGCAGCGGAGGACTGCAGATCAGTTCGAGCACCTGGCGTTATTTAACGTTCACGGAAGAGAGTTCACAGGATCTTTGCATTTCGCCTCCAGCCACCGCCGCCGGGATTCCATCCGGTGGCATTCGGCTCAGCTGAAGGCGAATACGCTAGTCACACTGAGCCACCGCGGGGGGACGCAAACAGGGGGGCTTCAGGACACCGCTAGTCAAATCGCCGGTACTTCTGGGCGCAAGGGCGCTCTCTGCGCTCGGTAACTGCATCGTACAAACGCGGAGCAGCATCGGGGGCAGGCAGCCTGCGGCTCGCAGACTGGCGGGAAGGGGGGAGGGGTGGGGGGAGGAGGCGTCGTCGCTGACCGCGCGCCCGCGGCGTGCGCGCGCACCTGCAGCTCGGGTCCCCGAGCGGAAATGCCCCCCGCTGCTCCGCCGCCGTCGGCTGGCTGACCCCGTTTTATTTAGTCGGTCCCGACATGACGCTGCGCAGCGCGGACAACGCGCGCGCTGCTGCGAGGGCCCGCAGACAGCCAGACGGGGCGTCAGACGGCAGCGCGCTGCAGCTGCGACGTCGGCAGGAACATGTAATGAAAACGTGCGCGGATCCGGCACTTGTCGTACATTTTTTTTTTATGGCGTTTATGGCCTGTTTCATTGTGATTTTTTTGTTCCGTTTTTTCCCATATTGAGTCCCGTCTGCTTTAGTGAACGTCGTGTGACGGCGCGCAAACGCTGAGAACAGCTTAAGTGCAGGGTCAACGGAACTCCAAGGCGCCCCTGCGCAGTATTCAGTACCAAATAAACGCTTAAACTTGGTTAGTGGTAGGAAAACCGCTTGCAGGTCATTCATTCTGAATATTTTTCTCGCGTTTCCAAAGAGATTACACTTTCCTCAGCTCCTACACATGTGCTCACGTGGAAGCTCGTGCGACGAAACAAAAGAACTGATGCTATAAAAGTCTCCAAGCAGCGCCGTCATCTTCCACGGCACACAGTTGCACCTGGGGAGCGGGGGCGGCGACGCTGAGAAGGCCATCCAGCCAGCTCCTCCTCCCCTGTGATTGAGCGCGGGCCAAGTCGCACATGCCGTGTATGCGCCCCTAGCTGTAATCGCCGCTGCTTCCTGGTCTAGCCTCCCTGGAGCGGAGACAGTTTACCAAGAAGCTGGCCGCCAACGAACGATCCGTGAGCTGCATCAGCTGTTAAGTTTGCTCCTTTCTTTCTTTCTTTCTTTCTTTCTTTTCTTTCTTTCTTTCTTTCTTTCTTCTTCTTTCTTTCTTTCTTTCTTTCTTTCTTTCTTTCTTTCCTTTTTAATTGCAGGAAAATGTGAAAGCGCAGATGGGAGGTGTGAGTTGTTTTCTTGAGCTCCTTATTGTTACCCTGCCTATGTGACTTGCTAGAGCAGCTTAGTTGCGCCCTCCTTACTGTGTCTCGTCAGTTGCGTTGTAGCCCATTCGGACCTTATCAGTTTCTCTCATCGTACAACCTTTGTCAGAGGTCCTTTAAAGGACCCAGGGAGTTTGCTTCTAAGCCGCGTATGGTGGCGCTCTTGTAGCATCCGTGAAAGTTCTAACTCTCGGAGGGCAGAGGGGGAGAGTCACTGACACCTTCAAGATCCAAAACGAGCCTCACAACATGGCCCACAACCAAAAAAAAAAAAAAAACTCGTGTTAAAGGCTGCGCACGCCGTGATGGAGTCACCGATTTTTAGCCAGGCACGTATCCAAGGGGTGGCCCGGACCCCATCCTGGTAGTGCTTTTAATTGGATGGGCATGTACCCTCTCCCAATCCCCTGCTCCCCCCGCATGATATAAGAAATTTTTCTTGGGCCCTTCCGAAAAAAAAAAATAATAATTCCTGGCTACGTGCCTGGTTTGAATAGAGCGTAATGGTGCAAGGTACAGCTTTTCAGCGGAGCCGCCTTGCCGTGCCGCAGTCGCCGAATTGCACACCAGGTGCGCCCTGTTAGCTGCACGAGTGAACATTAGCACCGCATGCTTAACTGGGTAGGAAACGATAAACGAATCGGCACCGCATTAGGATGTGCTCGAAAGTTGTTTTATCAGAACAAAACCGACCGCGTGTTGTGTAAAAACCTGCTACCTGTTAACACTTTGAGTATGTCGATTCTTGCCGAAAATTGATGTACCAAAGTTGCTTACATTGCATTAATGCTTATGTTGTTCACCTCTTGCTTGTTCTCTCCGGCGACGTTGAACTGAACCCTGGACCCGTGACACTAGAATCAATCGCTGAGGCGATATCGCGTCTTGAACAATCACAGAACACTGTTCTCACTGAGCTTTCAAACATACGTAGTGCCCAGACTAGCATCGAAAATCACGTCAGCACTCTTTCCTTGAGGGTTGATGCTTTAGAAAATTTAGTACATACAGGTCAAGCCAGCGGAAAAACTTCAGAACCAGGCTCGAGCGATGAAATTACCAGGCTTTCCTCCGAAATAAAAATCCTCACAGAAAAGTGCGATGACGCAGAAAATTGCTTACGCAGGTCGAACTTGGTCTTTTTTGGTATCACGGATGCGGCCGGTGAGACCTGGGAGCAATCAGAGGAGCATGTAATCTCTTTCTGCTCAAAGCATCTTGATCTATCGATAAATGCTGCGTCTTGAACAATCACAGAACACTGTTCTCACTGAGCTTTCAAACATACGTAGTGCCCAGACTAGCATCGAAAATCACGTCAGCACTCTTTCCTTGAGGGTTGATGCTTTAGAAAATTTAGTACATACAGGTCAAGCCAGCGGAAAAACTTCAGAACCAGGCTCGAACGATGAAATTACCAGGCTTTCCTCCGAAATAAAAATCCTCACAGAAAAGTGCGATGACGCAGAAAATTGCTTACGCAGGTCGAACTTGATCTTTTTTGGTATCACGGATGCGGCCGGTGAGACCTGGGAGCAATCAGAGGAGCATGTAATCTCTTTCTGCTCAAAGCATCTTGATCTATCGATAAATGCTGATGATATAGAACGTGCGCATCGAATGGGCCGCTTCCAAGAATAAAGAAACCGCCCAATCATTGTCAGAATGGCACATTTTAAGGTGAAGTCAAAAATTCTGACAGCAGGGCCGAAGCTGAAGGGATCAAAATTTTCTGTTCGTGAAGATTACTCTGCCCATGTTCGATTAGCCCGGAAAAAAGTTGTACTCTTTTGGCAAGGAAAGGGACGCCACGTTCAAAATACGTTACGACAAACTGCTGATCGACAAAAAAAAAATACATATATGACGCCAATAGGGATCGAGTAATCGAACTTTCCTTATAGCGATCACCACCTGCTTTCAAGGTTATTTGTAAAAAACGTGCTCAGCCTTCGCAAAGTTCGCACGTCACTCCATCTTATCATAAAATGGCTGTCATGTTCACGAACATTCGCAGCTACTTACCAAAAAAAGGAAGCTGTGGAAGCACTTCTCGATGATAATTGCTCGGATATTGCGGTCGTCACCGAGTCATGGCTTACCGCAGATTTTCAGGATAGCGAACTTCTCGAGGCCAGTAAATCGTTTAGTGTCTACAGACTTGACAGTGCTGGCCGAAGAGGAGGTGGTGTCCTGATTCTCGTTAAATCAACGGTAGTCTCACACTTCGTGCCTGTTCGTTGTAGCCTTGAATTAGTATGTATTAACCTGTCCCTTACGTTTGGCAACACCTTGCTTATCGCCTGCTACCGTCCGCCAGATTTAGGTTGTTCTTTTGTTGATGAGCTGTATTCCGCCCTTCTGCACCTACAATCCCGCTTTCCACGAGCGAACTTGGTCCTATGCGGAGACTTTAATTATCCGGATATCGACTGGGAACAGCTGTCAGCATCTTCTCGTCAGTCGAAAAAAATTATTGACTTAATTCTTACTTTTAATCTGTTTCAGTCTGTTAGAACCCCAACCCGTGGCACCAACATCCTTGATCTAGTGTTTGTCTCCTGAGTTATGTCAGTCTCTCATGTACTAGTGGCCTCAGTGATCACAATCTGTTATTTTTTAATTTTGCTATTTCCATTCCCACCCGTAAGCCATCTTTAAAATATATTCGCGACTATAACAAAGCCGACTATGCGCAAATTAACCTTGAACTGGAAGCGTTTCTTCACCAATTTAGTACAACTGCAAACACCCGAACAGGTAATAGTAATTGGTTACTTTACAAGCAAAAAATACTTTCACTCATGGAAACATATGTTCCACTTATCTGCATTCGCGGAGATGCTGATAAGCACTGGTTTTCTAACGGCCTTCGACGGTTGTTAAGAAAAAAAAAAACGACTTTTTCGAGCTGCCAAAAATTCTGCCTCTGTTTCCAAATGGAACAAGTACTTTGAATGCCTCCGGGCTTATATAATTCTTTTGAGGCACTCCAAAAAGAAATTTTTCCATAAAGACTTGCATAACATCATTCGGAATAACCCTAAGAAGTTCTGGAATATCCTGTTGCCGAACCGTAACTCGATCGCCTCAAAATATCATCTTGCACGACCAAGATGGCTCGCACGTCCCCGCAGATCGCTGTGCAGACGTCATGAACACCTACTTTTCTTCAGTTTTTACTAGGGAATCAGTCCTCAATGTACCCAGCTATCCCAGCCGTAATTTCAGCCAGATGCCTCCAATTTAAGTTTCAGTCGAAGGCATAGCTAAACTAATTGATAACTTGAAGCCGCCAAGCGCTCCCGGGCCGGACGACATAACTACCAAGATTCTTAAAGGTACAAGAGATATTTCATGCCAGATATTACAAATCATTTTTAGTGAATAAATTTCAAGTTCTGCAATTCCAAATGACTGGGCATTAAGTCAGGTCCCGATTTGCAAGGCTGGTGACCGTTCTGATCCATCGAACTATCGACCAGTTTCATTAACATGTATTGCTTGTAAAATGCTGGAACACATCATATACTCACAAGTCTGCTCTCACCTAGAAAGGAATTACTTCTTTTTTACCAATCAACATGGTTTCCGCTCGGGATTTTCGTGCGATACCCAGCTTTTCGGGCTTACTACCGACCTTCACCTGAACTTAGATTAATCATTTAAAACAGATATCATCTACCTGGATTTCTCTACCGGGTTCCACGCCAACGTCTTATGGCTAAACTCTCATCTCTATCCCTAGATCCCTTAATACTGTCATGGATTTCTTCTTTCCTCTCAGACCGCACCCAGTTTACTGTTATCGGCAATCACCGCTCCAAAGCCTCCAAAGTTATTTCAGGTGTACCCCAAGGCTCTGTCCTTGGGCCACTCTTATTTTTAGTGTTTATCAACGACCTTCCTGCAAATATCTCTTCCTCAATTCGCCTTTTCGCTGACGATTGCGTTCTTTATCGCCGCATAACTGCCACCTCTGACCAGAGGCTCCTCCACAAAGACCTCGATATAATAGAAACCTGGTGCACCACCTGGCTGATGAATATGAACATATCCAAATGCAAGAGCATGCAAATATCCCGAAAGCATTCCACCTTTAACTATTCATACTCGTTAAACTCCACTGCCATTTCAAGTGTTGAATCATACCGATACTTAGGTGTTGTTATCACCGACAAACTCAACTGGTCTGAACACATCACGAAATTAGTGGCAGAAACATCCAAAACACTTGGTTTCATTAAGCGTTCCCTCTCTTTATCTCCCAGTTTCATAAGAAAACTTGCCTACGAGGTGTACCTTAGACCGTAACTTGAATATGCCAGCGCAATATGGAGCCCTCACCAGCAATATCTAATTGAATCACTTGAAAGCATCCAGAACCGGGCTGCTCGCTTCATCTGTTCCCAATATGATAGACGGGTTAGCGTTAGTGATATTAAATCATCCATTAACCTTGAATCATTAGCGCATCGAAGGAAGATTTTACGGCTGTGCCTATTCCAAAATCTATATTATAATCGCCCTGACCTGAGAACATTCCTTTTAGTACCACCTGTACGAACATCACGTCGTCTTTTCAATTGTATGAGCGTGCAACGCATAACTGGTTCGACGAACGAATTTAATGTCTTTCTTACCCTTGGCCATTGAAGATTGGAACTCGATTCCTGAACCTATAGTCTATGAACGTAAATTCAGGCAGCTAATATCAGCTCACTTTGCCAAATAATCTTTCTATCAGCAAACATTTCCAGGTTTACTCAGATACCAAACGCGAATTTTGCTTTGTAGCTGTTCCCTACGCCCATGTATAAGTCATATTTTCTGCTTTGTCTTGTATCTTTTTTCTTCTCTTTTCTGTGTTTGTAATAATGGCGGATGTAAACCTTTGTAAAGATATGCGAAAATCAATCGCATTGGTGTTCTTTTCGTCTTTTTTTTTCTTCTTTCTTTTTCAATAACCATGGTTTCATAAGAATGTGTAACGTTACTTGCCTCTCCGGTTTTTATTTCGCTTTTATATGACCACGTGATTACTGTACTTGTTATCCCCCCCCCCCCTTATGTAATGCCCAACCCAGGGCCCTTAAGGGATAATAAATGATGATGATGATGAACACTTTATTTTGGAAAGGGTAGCGCGCGCTACATCACTCATCGGTCACTCGCGTCATTCCTTCTTTATTACAATTTTTTTTTTGTTAAGCGCGCATTTGTCAAACTACCTTTAACATATCTCCTTTTTGTTTATCAGGCAAGGTCGAAAGGTACCTAATCTTATGAAACTCAGTTAGGTTGACGCTTGCGACTCAATAGCGGCTCCCGTCACGAGTAATTAAACGCCAGTCGGTAAGCTGTTAATTAACGAACTAGGCAGCGCAGCTGGCCTGTTGCTGGGCGTCTGCTGCGGCCCGCATCGAATCGCTGCGAGAACAATCTCCCCGAACACGAGTTTTTTTTTTATTTTTTTTCCCCTATACCGCTATGCGGGCGAAACCGAAGACGCACCGGGCGTGAGTGCCATTCGAGACGAAAAGACGCAGCCGGGGGGGTGTCTCGCGTGACCCAGAAGCATGAGGCGGCGGCGTATTTATCTCCCGGCTATTATGGACATTTCCAGCACGGTGTTCGATCGTTAGTATAACGACGAAAAGACGCGCCTAACGAGTTGAGCAAGTGTGACCCAAGCTATAATGGCGGTCGGCCTGTATATGCGTCTGGCGAACGCATTGTGTCTGCGGCTTGGTTTGAAAAATGACGCCGCATGTTGCAACACACCAAACTTGGGGGAAGGGATGGGCGGGGGAAAGAACTAGCGTCACTAGCGTGCGCCCGATTCTACAAAAAAAGGAGAGTGCGCGGGTCCGCCACCGCTACGCGCGCTCCCGTGCGGTCGGTCGCGCAACGTCTGGAAAGTCCCTGGGTTGTTGTCTCCCTGGCGCGGGCCATTAGTAATGCGTGGCGCTGCCGCCGCCGTTCCCGCAGACTGCGCCATGCAAAATGGAGCCGTCGCCTCTGCGCGCATTATTCGCGACCTCCGAAACGGCTGCGTGCCGCGCAGCTCGGCAAATGTTTTATTTACTATTTACAAACGCTGCCTAAGTGCGGGCCCGAGGCGCGCCATTAGTAAACACAAAGTGAAAATGCCTCCATTTAGAAGGAACTTAGTAACCGCGCTATTTTCGGTGTTAGGGATTCGAGAAAGGAGGAGGGAGGAAGGGGTACGAAAAACTCCAGTTCATTCGGCATATCTTGATTCGTCTCGCTGGAAACTGGCGGCGCGTGGCTACACCGCAGGGATGTCTAGACCAGTCTAGACGCATGAGATCACCCGAGCATCGCCTGCGCAGGCGGTTGCTCCGCGGTTTTAGCGACGAGACGATGGGAGGCCGTGGTCATGAGCCGTCGTGTCTGCTAGTGTGCTTCTTATCTCTCTCGCCAGACTCTCTGCTAGCGCCGTCCCAGACTACCGAGTGTACGCGGGCGGTTAGAGGAAAAATGAATCACAGCAACGCTGCACCGACCCCCCCCCCCCCCCCACCCCTAAAGAAAAATACAGACATCTTCGTCAGCCTTGGCATGTACACTTTAACGAATGCCTTCTTTTGGCATCATGGATAATTGATGCGAGCAGATTCGAGATGGTTTTTGCCCCGATTGTGTGCGTTCTTGGGAAATGAGACCACAGAGAATAGTAGGCTGCTACAGACTGAGATACTATTTAAGCACGCTGCAAGAAATTTCGCCCTGCTTCTTGCTGAAAATATACCTGCGCTCAAAAGACACGGACTGAAAGATAAAGACACACACACACACAGCGCTGGACTTACAACTGAATTTTTTATTCGGGAAACACTGCTCTTTATACACATCAGCAGCTGATAAAAAATGGAAGAAGATGGTAACACCCGGATGGTAGCACGTCCCTTTCACTACTATCAAAGGAAAAGGCATTTTTGCAAAAGGGAAGGTAGGACTGGACATGTGACGAGACAGTTTGTCGATTTTTTATCATCCGGGTGTTACCATCTTCTTCCATTTTTTATCAGCTGCTGATGTGTATAAAGAGCAGTGTTTCCCGAATAAAAAATTCAGTTGTAAGTCCAGCGCTGTGTGTGTGTGTCTTTATCTTTCAGTCCGTGTCTTTTGAGCGCAGGTATATTTTCAATTTGGTAAACCAACTCGCCCAACAAGCCACTCTGCTATGCTTCTTGCTGTCTGCACCCTTTGCAGGCAGTGCAAATACGGCACTTCCTTTGGCCCTGGTAACAGAAGGAAGTGCCAGTGCACAGTTGTCCAAATGGACCTCATTTCCTTACCGCAACATTTATTGTCGTTGACACATCTACAGTTTCATTAATAGCGTTGAGTGGGTGACTCACCTATGTGTCTTTTTGTTTGTTTTTAAGTGAGGAAATGGGAGGGGACGGGAAAGACCTCGGTTTGTTCTCGCAAAGAAACTATTGCAGCTGCGAGGAGTGAGAAACACTTTTCGGTTGCCAGGTTTTTCACGTTTTTTTTTCTTATCACAGTACGTCCGTGGGTACTAGCGATAAAAAATGCAAGGCTGTAAGCGCGGCATGGAAAGCGCGGCGCTAAGTTGAAAGAGAACCGGCTGATTGATTTTTCTGCGCCAGAGCAATGTTGTGTGCTATGGACTGCAGGGGATTAACTTCGACCACCCGGAGTGTTTTTAACCTACATCGAAATAGGGGATACGCGTGTGTTTTTGCATTTTACTTGCATCCAAAATGAGGCCGCTGCAGCCATCGAACTCATAGCCTTGGAATAAAATAACATAAAATTTTCATTTGCATAAGGTACAAGGATAGAGCTGCCGCAAAAAGCTACTGTTACCAGCAGGTTCACGCTGGGCAAAGCTAAAAAGATTAACGTGCAGTTGAACGGCTTAAAATCCGAACCAGCGCTGCAGGTGAAACGTAGCGGGAGATACGCGGCAGAACTAAGCATTAACAGCAGAAGCAATTTTGAAAAGCACAGCCGAACACCACTGCGGCTGTCTGAAGCGATTGAACAATTAGAGCATGGCGCAGCTGGTGAGGTGAGAGCGCTATTCTTGGGATGTACTACCCTGGTTGCACTTAAAATGCTATTACTTACCTTGAGCAGGCAAAGGTAAGAGAGGGTAAGGGCTGTCGACTTCTTTTCGTGACTAAACTTGTCTTAAAATTTATACGGACAACTCGGGGTGCCAGGCACCGGTTTTCAAATGTCGTGTCGTTCGAGTCTGCCGCGTCACAAGTGACTGAGAAAAAGCAGCACAGGTGTGAACACCTGCTGTGAGCGGGTGTGTTATTACGAAGCTTGTCGCCACGAGTGACTTACACATATTATCACGGCAGAGCGCGGAGTAACATTTCAAAAAATGTTCAACCCTTGAAATATGAGCCTTTCTTGTCGCACTTGACAGATGCGAACAGTTTAAGGCATATACTGCACTTAGAGTACCAAACGTAGTGTGCTCTTTCGTTTGTTTACAGGAAGCGATGACGTTGGAATAAATTACCCCGCAAAAACACGAGGACAAATAAAGAACACAAACACAGCATTGACACAGGTGTTTTTTTTTTTTTTAACTTGCTGTGGACTGTGTCCTCGCGTTGTGCGCTGTAATTTTTTCCAGCATGAGCCACCAACTACGGCGAACTTCCGCGCTGATAAAAGTTGCTTTTTTTTTTCTCCTCAGTACGAGCACGAACGTCACTAGGTTGGGCATCTATAGACTTTTCAGTACGGCGAAGAAGGCATGGACGATAGCTGAACACTTAGTGCTCTCTACCTTGCGTATTAGCTGATATATCAATTGCTGCGAGATCACAAAGTCGCGGGGTCGAATCCCGACCGCGGCGGGCCCCATTTCAATGGAGGCGAAATGCAAAACTACTCGTGTGCTGTGCGATGTCAACGCCGGATGCGGTGGGCATGCCTTGTCCTTTTGCATCCGGAACTAGTTTCTACCAGATGTCATTAAACCGGCTTTTGGTGGAGGATTTATCCCATCAATTGGTCATGCCACAAGGATATGCAAGGTTCTGAGATCAGATCAGAGTGGCGACGTCAAGCGTGCCTGTGCAGAGATCTACGCTATACAGGCGTCTTCAGGATACCACAAAGCCATCCAGTGGGAATCAAGCAGTGCGCTCCGTCTTCATATCAGTGGACAGAGTCACCGAGTGCTTGTGGCAGCAAGAGCTGAGGAAACTTCAAGAGCTCCCCCCCCCCCCCCCCCCCCCCCCGCGACCAGGCGCAAAGCAAAGGCCATTGGCCAAGTTCGTCTACCAGATGGCTGCTATATCTCCTTTACCTGCCTTTTGCACATCTTTGGGTGATAAAGGACATAAAGTAGCCCATATAGAGAACTGCACCGCTTGTCAACCAGAATTCGAACAATGCAGAGTCATAGGACGCCACACTGATTAACTAACTAGGAAAGTGATTGAAGCCTTTATCATAAAATCTAATAAATAGACCCGTGTCAGTGCGCCGTCGTTGCTTTTATCAGACAAAGAAGTGACGTTCCTTTCAACAAAAAGATATCATCTTCGTGACGATATATGAGCCCTTTGATTACCTCTTCCCCTTTGTGTAAGTGTGTAGGCGTGTATGTGACACGCCAAAAACCGTTGATCGGGAGTAAACTTGGCTTCTCTTCTTGCAAGAATATTGTTAAATTAGTTGATCGCGCATGACAAATTCATTGAACGTCATCGTTTTATTGATTTTAATGTTAAGGTTATTGCAGTTGTCAGCAAAACCTTGTCACTTTCATCTGCCACTCACTTGTTAGATTCTATAGGTTTTTTCGTCGTTCTAGATGTATTTTATCGTTTTTATGGAGGTTTACATCATGCGATATGAACTGCTATGTAGTCATCCAGTGCGCTTTGTTCACTTTTACCACCTCTTTCAAGATTTCATCGTGTTTTAGCCTTACCACCCTCTTACGCTCTTTATCGCTTTTATGGCCCTTTACACCTTGTGACGTCGACTGCTTCTGATTACATCTGCAACTTCCTTCCTATATATTGTGCACGTTTTGCTCAATAAAGTTCAGCTGAAAGTCAGCGCTCGTGTTGTACGTTTCCTTCATCTTTGTCTTGTTTGCGCTGTTTTAGAATGAGTACTTACCAACTCGCCCAGGCTTCTACTTTAACCAGAAACCCCCTACCATGCATGGCGTCCCGCACAGCCCATGTCGCTTCGGGACATTAAACCCCACACATAAATCAGATTCTGCGTTAACACTAGTTTCGAGGGCAGAGAGTGGTCCAGTAAAAACGGCACAAATAACAATGCAGCCATCAACAGCCACCTGGGCTGTCGAGTGATTTCGATGACACTGCGCTGAAATGAATAGGCTGACACCGCGAACACACACACACACACATATACAAAACGAGATCACAACTTTCCACCCTCCCACACCCAGCAAAGAAGCGACATTATTATCCGTGCAGAACGTTCTCAGGCTCACCTGGATCGCATTTTCATCAGCATACCAGTGAACGAAAAAAAAAATGGTTACGCGGAAATGAAAAGCGCAGTAACGGTCTCACTCTCGGTGGACTCACCAACTGCGACTTCGGCGAAAGGAGGAAGTCTAAGAAGCAGGAGGGAAATAGTGGAGTGCTCTGGATTAATTTCTACCGCCTGGGGTTCTTCAACGTCCAACAGACATCGCTTGCACAGTACACGGGTGTCTTCCGCAGTTCAGCTCCATCGAAAGGCGGGCTCGGCAGACGAGAGCCGTAAGCACTGTGCCAGCGCGGAAGTATAGTGAACGTGAGAGGGTTCGGTTGTGCGGCACACCACGATAACGAGCAACGCCTTAAGACCCGGGGAACATCCCCCATGCTGTGGCAGCTGTAACACAGCGCGCAGGAGAAAAGGAACTAAAGAAATGCCACATACGTGGCCGACGGCATGTCAAGACCCGGCAGAGAGCGTAATCGGTGCCAGATTCTCGAGACTGCTGACATTCCGTATACTGGTGCATGCACGAGAACACCTCATGACTGGCGCACGGAAACCATGGCAGTTAGTGAAGCAGCTCAGGCGCCGCTCAATCTCAAAAATATCTTGCATGTTGTGGAGACGTATATGGAAAGCACAGAACTGTGCCACCAGCAGTGTCAGTTTTTGTTTCACGTTTATCTAAACCGTCGGTATAAGGCGGAGCAAATGCCGAAAGCGTAAAGCAAAGCACGTTCCTTGCGTGGTCAGGCTCCGCAACCTTGACTTCAAACCTTGGCTTCCTGAACGGGGCCCTTTCATTTAAGGTCACGACCTAAGTCTAGTCCAGCCCCTGCATAACTGGGAATATAAGTGTGTTGAAAAAAAAAAAAACCATGACAGCTAAGAAGATGTACTAACTAGCAACTAATGATAAGGAGGGTCGAATACCTGTTATACTTTCATTTGCGCCATTCGAGAGCCCACTTCTGTTCGACAAGCTCTGTGCCACCCCGCTTCAGTGGCTCAGTGCCGAACTCGTCTGCGCTCAAGTAATACATAACGCCTTTACTTTTGCTGGGAACCGGATGAACTTGCGCGCAGCTCTGAGGCGCGTGAACGCTAACGAACGCGCTGGTTCTGCAAACGCTGTTTTTAACAAGTTGCATCAACCCGCAATCTTCGTCAGGTTCGAAAGAGACAGATTTCCGCTCTCGTAACAAGTTTGTGAGCTGCTAACGAGTATGCGACGACGCGAACAGTGCGACAGCGTGTTTGCACGTCTCCGCGGTGCTCTCGACAGCACGTCTGTGCGGTTGCTAAGTGTTCCAGACAGGTAAATCCAAAATCACTGCAAAAAAAGAAGTGCCCTCTTTGTTTGCACGAATAGCCAGACAGGTTTGACGCGTACAGCCATCAATCACGTGCTTTTGCAGTCTTCCTGCGACGCTGGATGTAAGAGGTGACTGTCTTTATTTCCGACTCTTACGAAATCACGGCACTTGCAACGGTGCTTCAGTATCCATGGCACTCTGCTCGTCATGACGACGTCGATAGTTCGATACCCAGCTGCATTACAATAGAGGTGCAACGTAGGGGGGGGGGGGGGGGGGAAGCGCTCGATTGTTTACATTTCGGTGAACGCGAAAGAACACCATGTGGCGAAAATTGACTCTTTTAGCATACCGGAGACAGATACTGGTGATACTAGCGTAGACGTGCACCGGTTTACCGGACACCGGCTGCGCACGCGCAGTTGTTTACCGGTTTACCGGACGGCGCTGCGGTGTACGTCTACGCCAGTATATGTCTCTGATATGCTAAAATAGTCTATTGGACTTCTTTCGTCGCAGTACGGGCTTAGCTCTGACACACGCCCCGCTTCCGCAAGCGACATGTCGACGTCACGCGGCGCAGTAGCGAAACACGTGGAGCTAAGCGAGTGAGCGAACTCGCAGCCACCAGAGATTGCGTGCACCTAATGAAAGTGCTGAGCTGCAACGGATGCCATATGGCTACCGGAATATTTATTTCCAGGAGGACATCTGCAGCATTTCTGGTTTCGAAGAAAAAGAGATGAGCATGCAATGCATGGAAATGGAAAGCAGAACTGTTTCGTTTTCTTCTTTCCCTTTTTGCCCTCTTCTTTATAAGATGTGGTCGGAAGGGTATTAAATCTGGAGCTAAGTCCCTCTGGAATAGGTTCGTAGGAGTAGAATCCTTGGGAGGGTTTGTTCGCAATTCACAATGGCCATGGCTAATTAGGTACAGCCGCGCAATTCAGGAGAAAAAAAAAACGCCCCACGGCGACGACCACAATAGCGGGCGTCACCTGAGGCGGTGCCTAAAAGGTGTCGTCTCCTGCAAAGCCTCCGGACGCCGTTCCGTTGTTTCGTTGCTGCTGAAAAGTTTATTTTAGAAATAACACCCCCAGCTGCTCGTGCCCGTCAGTGTCAGGAGGCAGAGTAATGGATTAACATGGATTAGCGGCAGTCGGCAAAAAACCCGCACTTTGTACGAAGCTGGCGGCGTTCGCACGGCGTCTCACCTGGGTGACGCCCCAGAAGACGCAGCGAGGCCGCAGTAAAAGCGGCAGACTGTCGACTACTTCCCTCCAGAAGGTGGCCGGAAGCGCCACCTCTCGTATTCATCGTGGGATGACTGCTACGAAATGCGTAGCGTGCGAGCCGAGGACTTCCGCAAGTATACTGCCCTGACGAACCCAACCACCCACACGCTTCTGGAAGCTGATGGTAGGCGCTCTTGGCCTATACTGTTGAGTTCGGTAAAGCTGTCCCCGAGGTTACGGCCAGTAGATGCCGCTCTAACTCTCCTACAAATACCAGTTGTGATTACTAGCACGCTGTCCCACTGACGCGATATGCCCGCTATTTATGCAGCTCGCCGAAGGTGTATACTGATCAGTAAGTTAGCGCACTTTCCGTGCAGTCTCACTGGAAAGCTGAATCATAAAAGACGCTTCCCTCCGGAGAGAATGTACCCCGTAGCTCCTGCCTCAGAAGCCGTTTTGAGCACGCGGAGCAGCAGCAGCTGGATCTGCTGCAATCCGGGGCTCGAGCGACACTCCTGAAATAGAGCAGCTTCGACACAGGTGGGAATCGAACCCGGGTCCGCAGAGTGCGCCGTCGACCCTCTGCCCACTGCAGCTCTTTTAGCTTTTCTTTCGGCCTGTACTGGCTCGCTTACTACGCATAAGAACGAGCGTTGCCTCTCTCGCAGACAGACGGGCACTGGCAGACGTGCGCAGGCAAGAAAAAAAAACAAAGCAGCTCGCACTCACTGGCGAATGGCAGCCAAACAGACGCCATTGCTGACGCTAGTGTCGGGGCCGAAAGGAGCACGCTCTCGTTCACCTGCTGAGCTTGGCGCGGTGAGTCGCGAGTTTTTCTTCGCTGGACTGCCACGCTTACCTTTGCTTTGAAGTGGAACTTTCCCCGCTGTATAAGCCACAGCCTAAACCTAGGGCGCCGCATTTTAGCCTTCAGGGAAATGATAAGCGCCGCCCACCTCTTTCAGTGTGACGCGTATCGCCTCTTCGTCGTTTTAACTCATTACAATGCGAAAGACAGCCTGCCTCAAGCGCCGAAATCACAACGAGAGAAGAAGTAGCACTTATATTCCAGTTTTATTCATGCCTTATGTGACCTATATGCTGACCTTAAAGACAAAGCCATCACTCGACTGTTCAGAGAAGGAAATTCATTTATAAACTTTTTAGCGATCGTAGCCGAATACCGCGTGCTGATCCGTGTATGGTAATGTCCTACGCATCATTACAAAGAAGAAAGCATGCAGCCGAAATCCGATGTCGTTGCCCCTTGAAGCAAAATATATGTGATAAATGTACTGTCGCGCCGCTCAATACGACCTGCAACGCACAGCACACTATGGGGTAGGAGCTCCCTTGACAAAGCCTGTGCAATCCAGTAAGCGCTGAAAATCAAATAGTATGTTTCCCTGCACTGTTCCCGCGTGTTTGATGCTGGGAATCACGGCTCGTTCGATCGCTTTAAAAACGCGAAACGGAATACCTTCGTCGCTTGCGCGTTGTATGCCACAATGCATGCACCAAGCCCCGCTTCTGCCGCCTGTCCTTACGTAGACAAATAACCGCAAGCAGCCCATCCACTTTCTGTACACATCTCAAATGGTTCTGCTGTGCTGCGCGCTTACCGCTTTGTTGAATGGCCTTCGTCTGGAGCTTTAACGAGCGCAGCCCCCTTTCATCAGTGATCTCCAATCGAGGCCGGCCGACGACAGTCTCTTTTTGTCGTTTCTGTCTTTTCGTGGGATACAGTTTTGGCTCAGGCTGTCTCCTGCATTTTTCCCCCTTCGCAAAATGACACAGCTACCGTTTAAAAGCAGCGCCTGGTTCTTTCGGGGACGCGGCGTATCTCAACTGGACATCTCGAAAACGTGCTCACTGCGTTTCAGTTTAATCGATGCGAATTAAAACGCGCACAAAAACTCACACAAACTGAATCGCTAATTCTGCGTCAGCCAGAATGTTATTTTGGTCTGCTGTGGCACTGGCAAATATGTATCACGGTCTTTGGCTCAGGTGCACTTAATTTTGCGAACATTCTCGTTTGTGTATTATTCAGGAGAAAAGCGAATTTCGCCAAGTTGCGGAACTGCAGAACTGCCGAAGCTCGCGACGCGGCACATCGCTGATATTATGCAGAGTCTCGCCTGCAGCCTGTGGACGCTCCTGCAGCCCTAATCGACAACTTATAAACATTTCGTTTATCCTCTGCTGCGTCTCCTTGACTGTCAGGCCTCGGCGTACCTTGCGTCCTTGTCACTAACTAAAATAATCTGATCTTTTTCCGTAAATTTCATGAACGATATAAGAAAACAAGAACTTAACATAACAATGACAGCTCGATACAATTTATTGGGGCGCCCTGAATCTCTCTTCATCGACATCTAGGTGCAGAATATGATATATTAGGCGCAAAGAGGGATGGTATTCACGAAATTAGCTATTCATTCGCTGAGTTATTCATTCCGTGAAGTTGTATTGTGAATAATTAATTTTTACAGGCTTTTTGGAACCACCGCTTTGACTCCGTCTTGTGAATATTTTTTTTCCGTATTAAACGGCAATAAATTGCGTTATGATTTTACAGGTTTGGCAATACGATTCTCGCACTCTTAACACTGTTGCTTGCCCGCGAGTGTTGCCGCCCAAAACTGCGGATTACGCAATAATCTTGCCAGTCACCGAACTCCATTATGACTGACCATGCCTAATTGGTTTCTCGTGCGCCAAAGCAATTAACCCTGCGCTGCGCGACGAGGCACGGAGTAATGGAGTCTTCGGGTTAACACAGGAGTCTGGGTGCACGGGCTTTCTCGCATTCCGCACCCATCAGAATGCAGCAAGCACGGCCACTATTGAACCCATGAGCGGTAGTGCTCAACTGTCGACCGCCACCACGGCCACCGAACCCCCGCGGCGGGTCTGACAACATCCTTTCCGAACTGTCTCCAATAATCTGGCGGCAGTGTGTGTGTGCACTACGCTGCATCGCCGCCATAATTCCTTTCTCGACAGAACTACTTCTCCGGCAACTATACATCGCACAACTTCGGCTTCCAAGAGAGAATTTAAAAGACTCCCCTCCAACCATGGTAGAAATAGGATCCCCCTCCCGCCCAACCGCGTCCTTCGTGATCAAGTTGCCCATAAATCCGCCCCTGTCATGGTCTTGCAAAACCACGACTTGACAGCGACTCAGGGACGGCGGTGTCGACAGTTGTGGCATCACGAACCACGCGTCCCTCGCGCTGGGAATTTCAAAATTAGCAGGTATTCAAGTGCAGGTGAAATAAGTTCAAAAATGAAAATATTCACTGCCCCCTTTTGAGCTTGGCGCATGATGGCCTTAGTTGCCTATGTGCCGTAAAACCCAGCGCAACACAACACTCATTTCCCCCCTTCAACTGCGCTCTCGCCGCGCGGATCTCTCTGTGCAGTTTCGTCACGACGGTCCAGGGGAAGTGTCGCGAAAGAAGTGTTATGGGTTGGGTCAGCCGACAGTGTTCGTATACACCGAGGCGCGTGAACTATTCTAACTGCAGTCGCGTGCACGTCGCGCATTTTCGGCAAATAGGCAAGCATGCGCTATACGAAGCGCCCAACGTTGAAGGTGCAGGCAGGAGCGACGGCCAAGGCCGTCAGGTCCCGTGCAGCCATGCTAAAAAAGCGCGACAGGCGGCGCTTATGAGACACGCACGCACTCCTTATCCAACTCGCCTCTCGGCGCAAAAGGGGGTTCCACCTATTCAGAGCAAAAAACTTTGGCGACTCTCCCTGACGAATCTAACGAGCAGCTCGCGACATTCTAACTTAGTTCAGAGGCATGCCAGAAACAAAGATGGTAGTTGTGACGATGAGGGCGACGCGGTGCGGAGTCTTAGGTTTAACAGTGAGCGGGCAAAAGTGAAGGGCGAAGCGAGTTTGGCCACCTCTGGTTATCTCAGACGTGCGTCCAGTTTTCGTTTATTATTTGCTCTCGCCGCCGCACATTGGAAGGAAAGCGGCCGCCATCGCAGCGAAGGCTGCTGCAGACTGACTGCGCGCTGAGGAGGGGGAGGCGCGGTGGCGCCAGGTTTCCGCCTCTGCGGCATTCCGAAGAGCACGTGGCGGGCAGACAATGAAGCCCGTTGTGCGTCTCAGTGCTGCCGCGAGGGAGCCTCGAGTGCGCACAGCCGCCACGCGCCCGCAGCTCTCGGGAAGAAGAGAAAACACGCGACTGCAGTGCTGCCCGCTGCTGCGGCGCGCGACTAGAAAAACACTGGCGAAAACCGATGCTCACTCTAGCCGCTGGCTTCGCAGCGCGTTCATCAGAGCCGCGGTCATAAAATCACCTCCAACGTACGGAGAGAAATGCACCCGATTAAAAGGGATGGGGTCACGCAGATCGAGGGAAGGAAAACACCAGCCAGGCGCGCAGTACATGCAGAGCACACTGCTGGGTCGCGTCGTAACGGGGAGGCAAAGCATGGCAGAGGAGACGGGAGGTTACGGAATATACAATCAGCTCTGGCGCATGGGCCTCTTACGCGCATCCAAACACCTCAGCTGAGGTCACCGCCCGGCCGAGCGCGGCTCGGTGTGTCGACAGAAAGTGCCTGCATCTGCCACGGCGGAAACAGGGCTCGTGCTCGTTTATCTGCGTAAACTCGGTCTCCGCAGAGTAGTCCGTGCGCGCCAGGCGCCACGTTCCATGATAGCAGTTGCGTGCGTCGCTGAACTGCGGCGGTTTTCCGCTTGCCTGTTTTTCATTTTGCCTTGCGACCGCTCGCGCGAGGCTGTCTCCCACTGCCGAAAGAATACTATCGGGCCTCCCCCGCTGCTTTTCAAGCGTTGCCAATGTCAGCTAGCGCAACGCAGACAAGTGGGGGAAGCCCCCCCGACAACCATCCTCCCTCACCCCGCTTCCCGCCCCTCCTTCCGGAGTGCAGGCGGCGGCTGGCGCGTCACGCGGCGGCGCTGATGCGCGCGCTGTGACAGCACGCAGCGGCGTATCGCGGCGCGCCACAGCGGATGCGCGCCGAACGCTGGCGCATGTCACGCGATCGGCGTTTCCGAGCGCAGCTTCGTGCAGCGCACGCAGCTCGACGGCAATTAGGGCTCCCTGCGCCACCCCGCGCCTGCGGAAGAGCTCAGGTCATCGTCGCTGGGCGTTCAATGCTGCTCGGTGAAGGGAGAGAAAAGCAAACGAAAAATAAACAAATCGCAATGGTCGCAGAGCGACAAAATTGAAGCGGTTGCAGACGGCAGGCACGGAGGCAGACTGCTCATTGGTTGGCTTTTGTTTGTGGTGACTTCGGCCCTCGCGCAGTCATGACGGCAGGACGACGCGGAGAAATGGCTACGATGGTGGGAGCAGGTCGTACGTGATTTTACTCATCACTGCAGCTGTAAATCGTGCCAAGGCAGTGGGAGGAAAAGCGGATGTCCTGTGCTTTGATCGCAGCTTCAGACGCGGGTGACATTTACCAGCGGTTAGAAGTGCTGTCACGCGGCACGGCCATGCACACTCAAGTTTTCGAAAGACGGCCCCTCACCATCGGTTCGCTTCGACTCGCGGGTGAGCGCACTACACAAAATTGATATCAGATAAAACCATAATGTCTGCACAGCACACGCTGTAGTCGAAAAGCGCGGGGGCTACTTGTAATCTGCCCTGAAGCAAACTTAGCCGAGGCCTTCACTGTCGCACCTCTTTCTTCCTTTCTTCTTTCACTCCCTCCTTTATCACTTCCCTTACGGCGCGGTTCGGGTGTCCACCGAGATAAGTGACACAGTTATTGCTGCGTTATTTCCTTTCTTCAAGAACAAAAAAAAAAACAGACAGACAAAAACAACCGCTTCAGTTAGTAGTCCCTGGGTGTGAATGGAAGACATGGTGGTATGGTATGGTATGGTATGGTATGGTATGGTATGGTATGGTATGGTATGATATGGTATGTGGGGCTTAACGTCCCGAGGCTGCACATATGGGCTATGAGAGACGGCATTGTGGAGGGCTCGGGATTCATTTTGACCAGCTCTGAGGCTCTTTGACGGGCACTCACATCGCACAGCACAAGGCCACTTCGGCACTTCGACTCTGTCGCAGTGCGCGCCGCCGCGGTCGGGAATCGATCCCGCGTCCTTGGTCCGAGCAGCCGAAAGCCATAGTTGTTAACCAGCGCGGCCGGTCAAAGACATGATGGGGAAACGCACCTGAGGAATGCATGCACGAGTTAAGGCGGATTCACACTGGCGAGTCGCAAACGTCGCGCGAATGGTTTAAATCGGTTTGTTAGCACCATCCCGGCTTTCTATAGTGCTTCGCCACTGTGAACCCGCCTTCACATCCAGGCGTCAACTGTCCGGGAAGCTGCCCGGCGACCTTCGCACAAGGCAGAGATTATCGCCTCTTCCGAAAGATAGGCTCCTCGCAGCGGGCCTTGGACGCTAGACGACGGCTGCCGCACCGCTCTGAGCAGACGCGCGCGCCTCTGCGCCAAATTTTTCTTTTTAACTGATCTTGGGGCCATTGTTTCTTCACTGAGTCGGCCTGCAATTAGCCGGGGAAATGGTAACACGAAACTGGCTGTGGCCAGACACAATGTCCGGTTCAAAATTACCGTGTCTGAATTTTTTTTTTATCTCCGCCGTGGACGACCTACACGTTGCAAGGCTGCTATTAGAATGTAGCGCTAGTAAAACAGACCACAAAGAAATGTCGCGCAGCGGCGAAATTTGAGCTCGGCGACGTAGCGGAGGATATAGAAGCAAAATTGCAGTGATTGATGAAAGCTTCCGTGAAAGCCAGATGAAAAGTTGTAACAGCGTGGGGATTGTGGCATCGTGTAGATTGTAGCAGCATGGAAAAAAGTGCCTCGCCGCGGTCGGCAGAAAGCCGGGACATTCGGTCATTTGACAAGGGCTTTCGGAAGTCGCTCTGGCCGGCCGTGCTTAAAGAACTTGGTCATAACGATGGCGACGCTGTAAAAAAGAGGGGAAGATTGATTGAGTTTAATGACCGAAAGCAACACTGTTCGTTATTTGTTTACTTGATTCCTCAAGGGTCTCATGTTGAGACATTACATGAGGAATGGTTTAGCAGAGGGCTCCGGTTTAAGTACGACCACCTGGCGTTCGTAAGCTTGCCACTTGCAATCTTCGTAATGGGAACTTATTTATAATCATCACGCGGTAAGCACGTGTACAAGGAGGAATTTTCTTTTCTTTAAATTTTCATGCCTTAGTTTCTCGATTCATCCCCACGCAAGGGCACATCCTCGGTGTTTTGCGCGCAAAGGCAACTCGTCGCATAGGCACCATCCTTGGTTAGAGAAGGCTGTTAGTCGCGAGGTGTGAAAAAGTTTCATACCCTTGTTTGGAATCACTACGGCAGTCTGTTCCTGCAGAACTGAGAGAGAACGTGGTGAATTTCATTGCACCACTTTCTATCCAGTTAACTTTCACTTCATGCCGTTTACAAATTCTTCTTATGCAAAATTTCAGCCGTTGCATTACACTGTTCATACAGCAAACAATCTGTCGGTGTTGGTGCCGATGGCGACTGACGAACGGCCATACCACCCACGGCAGCGAACTCTAAACAGGAATGACTGTATTTTAACTTTTTTTGTCTAGTGGGTTTCGGAAACAAGATTTTCATTCATGGACGCCCTTTTCCCCTTCATCCTCAGTTCAATTGACCAACGTACGAGACCTCGTTGCATCTGCCCTGCGGTGTCGTCATCTCAAATGGGCTGGTCAGATAGCCGAGCGGTCCCCATTTGTCAGGTCACCAATGGTTGTTTTGTCCTATCCCTTCGCAAATAACGCTTCGTGCACGTATAGGGGTGATTTCAGAGGAGAGAAGATGTGTATGAGCAATCAATTTCGAGAAGTGTGGCCGCATTCACGCGACGGGACTTGCGGTCAAAAAGTGGGACCACCCTCGACAGCATTGTTGTCGCCGAGATAGCTCGGGCCTCTGGCAACGGCGTTGTCGTTGCTAAGGGCCCGTCTGGCATGCCTGTCGGGCGTATTATTTTTCTGCGTGTGTTTTTTGCTGTCGTGTTTCGATCGGTTGTGCTTGGCCTCCTAGGCTTTCGTCCCGTTAGAAAGCCGCGTGACCCTGTTAAATCTAGAGGGATACGCGTTTCCACCGCGGAACTAAACTGGCTGGTTAAGCCTCATCCCAGGGGTTGCTGTCTGCGTGTGGTCACGTCACGCGAAACCGTACCCGGCTTCAAAGTCGCTCGCAAGCATAAAGATAAAGAAGCGGCGTCACGGAATCTCCCTTCTTCTGCTTCCTGCATGCTGCGGAGGTGCATTGTTAGGCACTGTGCGCGAATGTGGCCTCCTCCCTTCCGGTCCTACGGGGCTGGGCACGAAATTTGAGCGATTCCTTTGCGCGGGCGTATTGTGTGGCGTGGCGCCTTAAAAGACGGTAAGCAAGGACGCCGTCGCCTTAGTCTCTCTTATTTTGCAGGAGGGAGGCTCGACATGCCAAGAGTCAACTATATCGATCAAATGTATCAGGTAGCGACGGAGGCACTCTTGGTCTGTTGGTGGCTGCATTGCTGGCGATGCTTTAGCTTAGCTCGGCTGTCTGCTGGCGCTGCACCTGAGCGTCTCTTACCCGCCATTGTTGTGTGCTCTCTTTGCCATTGTTCTTCGAGGTCGTTTTGTTCTGGAAAGTCCCTGGCTATCACTTTTCTACACCCCGACGGAAACTTACCACCCGAGAAGTGCATTTTTCGGCGTCCCTCGCAGGCACGAAGGGATTCAGTTCGCTGCATTACATTGTGAAGCCATACGAAGGCCATCATTCTCGCTTCGACCCAGCTGGGTGAAAACAAAAACAAAAAAACACCAGCGTAGCTTTTATTCTGCGAGATACTTGAGTATCACACGCTACACGCTCCCTACACGCTACTTCAATATTCCTTTCAGCAAATGAACGCCGCTCCAGGAGAGAGAGATACAGAGAAAGAGGGAAGGCAGCGATGTTAACCAGAAGGGTGTCCCGGTTGGCTACCCTGCACTGGGGAAGAGGGATGAGGGGGTTGAAAAGGGAATGGGAGCGGGAGAGGGCCACAGTCACAACTGATCCCTCAAGCCTGTCGCTCTCACGAAGCTAAACAGCATCGCCTTATAGGCCTAGAGGGCAGTCGATTGCTGTGGCCACGGCACCAGGATTCTTATCCTCTGTTAAAGGACGAGGATCGAGGCGGCTCAGGGCACAACGCAGCGTACGTCTGTCGGTCGCCAAAGCAGGGCACTCACGCAGGAGGTGTGCAATTGTCTCTTTGCAGCCACATCTTTCACATGCCTCTCCAGGAAGGACGCATTTGTCTGCCCTGGTGGACACTAATGAATTCTTGAAGGGACCCATGGGACAACTCAATACATTATTGGTTGTTAGTAAAAATCAATTCTGTAGATGTTTGTGACTATTGTTATGAATCTTCGGAAGCAAAGGACGCAATTGTATAGAAAACTGAATTTAGAAACGGAACATTCTTTTTTTCCCGCCACTGAATTGAAACTCGTGAGGTCAAGACCAAAAAGGATTCTGTGATCACCTTTGTAAAGTGAATGGCGACATAGTCTAGACTCAAAGATCTGTATCGCAAGGTCGGTCTCGACTTCATCGCAGTGTTCTTTCGAAAAGGGCCGGTGACAGCGATACTTGCATTCCAGTTTTCTAGGTTGTAAATGGCCCGTTTCGGTGAAAGTAGCCTCTTCGTCATCAGAACACGGTAAGGTCGGCTTCAATTTGTCCTCAGCGACCCTTTGAAGGAAATGGGATTGGACAGGCTGTGATATGTTCCGGAACCTGATAGAGCAGGTTAGTAATGGCCCTGTTTACATGAACCCGGTAGCGTCGGGTCGAGTCGGGCGTCAGGTTGAGCAAGGTCATCCCGACTCGACGACTGCGCGTTTACATGAACTAGATTTTACCGAGTCGAGACCGGTTCGACTTACTGCAACGACACGCGTCAAGCAGCGCATTGGGAGTGGGCAGCGACAGCTTACAAGATTGTGGTACGCCTCTACTGTCTCGGAGGCGCGACGATGCAAGCGAAAAACAGGTTTGCATTTATCATTTTCCCTCCCACTAACCCGACTCTTCGACTCGATATCGCTTCAAGCACGTCGAGCCAGGGTCGAGTTGTGTCAGCCCACCCCCTGCAGCGGAGTTGACTGGACTCCCGGACCCGACTCTGCGGTGTTTACATGAACCCAGTAACCGGTTTTCAACTCTTCAACTCAACCCCGTCATGTAAAGGCCATTAATATGCCGAAACTGTGGCGTTTTCGCGATGACAATTGCATTTCCAAATGCGGGGTGAATAGCAGTAGCCCACAGACGCGTTTCTGCCCCCGTTCACTGACTGCGCTCTTTCCACCATATCGGCTCAGTTTGTGCACCACACTCCCTTCAAGGAGATGCGGAATTTTCAATCTTTGTCTGTCTAAAAGAAAAAAGAATTCTTCACGCTTCTTTTTATCTTCGCAACGAGACATGAGTAGGGTGCTTTTTCCTGCGTAAACGGCGTGTTCAGAGTGGGTGTTGATCGGCAAGAAGCCAGCAGCATAGGGCTGGCCGTAATCAACATTAAAATCAACAGCTATAACGTTTCAGTATGAGCATATTCTGCACACGTTTATCAGCGTCTTTTTCGCTCATTTTAGTGGACACGTTTCCAAATCTCCCATTTGCTTTTCGCACACACGCCACGAATAATTACGCAATGTAATGGAACACACGTGTCCGTAATGTTATTCGCTGACTAGCAGTAAGAAGTTCTCCGTAAACAGCAAGCGTGTTCATAGCCTTCCAGACGCTTTAAATATTCTTCCTCAGAGCAAAACCGTAGCTGTTCCAAGCCTAATGAGGCTGAATTTAACTGCGAAGCGAAATCAATGATTGTACGTCTGCCTTGTGGCAGCTACATCAGCTTAACTGTGAAAATTAACGTTCATCTAAAAAAAAAAACTACAGTCCGCTTATTCCTTCACACGCACGCGCTAAAAGGAAAGGTAAAATCGCGAAGCTTAGGGCTGCCATGTGACTGACTTGAAACGCGTGCTGATTGAAGTACGGGTGTTTTCTGCGAGGACTCATTCAAAAGTAACGAGTTTTAGTTTGATTTCTTTGCATTCGGAAGAAGGCAAATTTACACGCCATCATCATTTACCTTTTTTATTATAGCGTCATTCACATTAAGCCCATTTCTGAAAGTTTGCAAAACTATTCAACGACACGCAAAAAAGTTGGTTTGCGACATGACTTGAAGCGCAGCGACCTGAGACTTTCTCTTTACTTCATCGGCCGAAAGGGCATTTGCTGTCTTATTTGGTTTGGAACAGGAATGACCGAGACGAATGCGGATGGTTGGACGCGTGATGTTGGGCATTTTTGGCGACCACTTTTGAAGAGCCTCCAACGCTGGAGCGCGGTTATTTTCTTCATCACCAAATGTGTGCGTTTAAAACCTTGAGGGATTCATTTCCGCCTGCATGTACCGAACTTGACACTAAACCCCCCTACGCCCTTTTACATAATATGCATGTCTTCTCCACGCATGAGGTGTTCATTCTGGCTTTGATCCTTGGTTTTTATTTTTGTATAATTTAAGCCGCTGCAATTATGTCTTATTTACATTCAGCCCAGGATTCAGTCAAGCTCATCAGGGTTTTTTCTTCTGTGTCCTCTGCCTTTTGTTCGAGCGAAATGATGATTGATTGATCAATCGATTGATCGATTGCTTGATCGATCGATCGATCGATTGATTGTCTGACTGACTGACCGATCGGTCGATCGATTAATTAATTAATTAATGATTAAACCAGCGTTTGAACTGATAAGCTCGACACATCGGTTTATGGTCTGCGTATCTCAGGTTTATTAAATCTACCTTCTTCAGACAAAGACAAAGGTAGTCGCGTTACTTCTCAGTGAGCTGTACGTTGGTTTTCAAAGGAAAGGACAGCAGTTTGAGATGTGTTCTGTATATTCATCTATTATTGAATAGAGAATGCAATGATATTCGTAAGACGTACTGTGGCAATAATAAAGCTGAGAGACCTGCATGCACACCTTCTATCGCGTTATGCGAGGTGCCTGTAAACGTTCGGCCGCAGATCCGCCAACCATTCTGCAGAACTGCCCAATGCCAGTAGCAAGTCAAGTAAATAAAATTATGTGACAGAGATATTTGAAAACGGTGGCAACGACTGTCTTTTCATTGCGTTCGGTTACGCTATTGCTCTTCTATAACGCTACCGGGATTCAGAGCTCTCGACTAAGTAACCTTGAGCAATAAAACGACACAATTCGCAGCTGCCGCTTTATGAGGTAGAAAAAAAAAACAACCAGAGAGCGTCCGCTTACATTTTAGCGTCTTTTTGTTGCTATGTTCATGTTCTCCGACGGAGTAAGACTTAAAATCCAAGCCTGCCACTTTCCCCCACTGTCTCTAGTCTGAATTCCAACTTGGAAAAACAACTTGGAATTGTACCAGTATGTGCTATGCAATATCCGCGCGATCCTCTTGATTCACCATGACGATCCAGCTCAATAACAATTGTCTGCTGCAATAAATTTATTGTTAGTTAGTGTTTTAATCTCGTATTTGGCGCGTGATGGCCTTAGCTGCTTATGTGGCATACAAGCCAATACAACGCGCATTTGTGAGTCTGCGCTTGTTCTGCGCCTTTCCTATATCTTGGTCAGATAGTTTCTTCGCGCGGCTGGTTCATAATGGTGCATTACCAACTTGGCCAGCTGTCCAATTCGCTACATTCGAGCCGAAGAAATCGACGCACTACTGCTTTCAAGACAAAATATTTTCACATGCCATGAATGAAGTACAGTACTGGTATAATATGACGCGTCAAGAAACAGATTAAAGGTGCAAGACGCAGAGCGTCCTTGATAACCAGTCTTGCTGAAAAAAAACGTCTGCGCGTGAGCACAAAAGAAAGCAGTTCGTTTTGTTTACAATAGCTATGGACGTGCATCAGTAAGTGACCTGTTAAGTAGGGCTTGTCTAGTATCTGTAATAAAAAGAAATCGCGTTTACAGACTTTATGCCAATTAGTCAAAAGTAGTTTCAAGACTAGCCTGGATGAGCTACCTTTCTCTTCAGGTCACACTGCAAGACAACGTCACAACCTCATAATCACCCCATTTCGCCAGCGCAATAACTGCTTTAAAATTATTATTTTTTTTCCGAGGACAGTAACGGAATGGAATCAGCTTACTAACAATGAAGTTCTACAGCAATCTCTGACATCATCCACCGGAAGCCTCAGTGTTATTTAATTAGTATTTTTCTCTTGTGTTGCGCTCCTGACTCCCACCTTGTTCTGAATTGATTAATATTATCGACTTGATGCTCTTTGTGATTAGTATTAATTTATTCAATCAGGATTTGATTTGTTCTTGTTAATTCGTCATGACTACTGTTTTGTTGCATTGTCTTCACTGGTGTTTTCATTATTGCTGATCTGTTTTTGTTTGTTTTCATCTATTGTAGCCTTTGTTTTGTTTACTGAATATTGTACGTGTGTCTTGATTTCTGTGCGCCCACCCTGCTAAAATCCCCTCCTGGGATTTCAGTATCAATAAATAAAAAGAAATGATCCTCCGACTAAGGAAAGAACTCCACGTGAGAAGGCTTCGCTTCGATATTTAGGATATAGCGAAAACAAGAAAGGGTAGCGGGTGAGCCAGACACGCTGAGCTGGCAAAAAAGAAGGAAAAACGTAGGAAAGGAAACCGCGAAAAGGCATCCGGTCGGCCTGCCCTCGTACATTCTAATACTGTGGCCAGACACGGCTCTTCTGAGGGACCCCGATGTCAGCGCGCAGGAGCGCTCGGTAAGCGTTGAGAGAAGTCCAGCGTGGACAGAACCTTGCAAAATCAGTTGCGTGGTGAAACCGGGCCACATACTGTAAGCTCAAACAAATTGCTATTTCAGAGAGCCTGTTTTCTCAACCGTCGCATTTCTAGCTGCTGCCCATGCAGCCACGTCAGTGTCCTGCGAAGCAGACGCGTCAGCCGGGCTGGCTCACGCTGCATGCAGAGTAAACGTATCTGTATTGAACTGCAGCCGTAATTGGGCACGGAAAGACGACATTCGAAGAAAAACAAGAACAAGCTGAGAGATGCGGGGAAAACTGAACAGCCTGCTTGTTATTTCCCAAAAAAGCTCTGGGTCTCGGATGCCCCTCTTCTTGCCATTTAGCGAATGTTTTCTCAAATTTCCCAGCGGCTGGGAAAGAGTGTGTAAGCTGAGCCAGGATACGCGAACCTACACAGCGGAGGGCGTTGCTCAGTCGTCGTCTTGCTTCTCTTCCAACCTCGTCCACGTACAATCTAGCGTTTACCCCATCGAAAAATAAGGCATTTTGCAACGGGCCCCGGAGGAGGCGTCGCAAGGGACTGTGTGGCCCTCCGTTGTTTTGACGCGGCCGTCCATTTGTGCAAGCTGCGAGGCGCGCACGGGGCTCGAGCGCTGCACCGTCAGCGTACAGGCGCGCGCGTGGCTGCACGTCCTCGGCTGGCCGGTCGAACGCGACAACGCAGGGCCCTGGGCGGGTTCCACGCTGGCTGCGTGTTTTTTGGCGGCAGGCAATCCGCCTCGCCGGAAGGAGAAGGAAACAAACAAACAACAAATCTTGCGACCTCTACGTCGCGTCTTTCCGTCCGAGACAGTGCTGCAGCGTCTCGGCAATTGTGTACGGCTAAGACTAATCGTTTCGAGATCTCCGCGAGCAGCCTTCTCTTCGGGAGTAATGGAAAGAGCCAGCCGCCTAATTACGTCCCCCGATCGTGCAGTCGCGTGCGTCGTCTCCCTTCGTGCAGCTCCCTTTGTCTGTCTCGCACCGTGCTTTTTTCCAGAGGGCCGACCTTTCCACCGAAACCCCCTCCCTTCCCCTACTGTCTGGTGTCGAAATGCGTGCTGGCTGCGTGCGCGCCTCGCGGACATGCACCTGGTAATTCCGAAACCCGCAGCTATGGACAGCCCTGCGAGCCTGCTGCTTCGGTTGGTCGGTCGGCGCTGGACGCCTGCCACGCGCGGTGACCATTTGCTGTGGCCTGTGCATGGCCACCGCACCGCAACGTGCAGAACCACGCGAGCGACATACATCGCACCACTCTGCCGCTCGGGCTCATGCAATGGCTTCGAGCGAAATATTCGGGAACTTTTTTTTTATATGGGATAGAGAGGGGGGGGGGGGGGGGCATGAATGCTTATGACCAACGTCAGTCAGGTTTCGGCCACTCTGGCTGAATCCCGCCCAGGGACGATCCGTCACCGGTGGTTAGGTAAGGAATTAAAGAGGAGCATGCACCGTTAGCCTAGCCTGGAACATAGCTTCTACTTCTCGATTCCAAGACCAGCGCTCTACTGTATGAATCATGAGCCAAACAGCGTCAGCATGCGCTGGAAGAAGCTTATATGGCTGGTTGGAGCGGGCGGTGCATGTCGTTGAACGAACACGCTCGGTCCTCGCGGTGAGAATGGCAACAGAGAAGATGATGATGATGATGAGGACGTGTTGGATGCGTGCTCAATGCACGCGTGTTCGTTCGCTTCCAGCCGTTTGTCATCATTAACTGCTCAGGAATAAAAAGAAAAAGTCGTACCTTTCTATTTCGAGAGCATTATTCGCGTGTAATATCGCCCTCCTGAAAAATAAAGACCAAACTACCTTGACCAACACGCGGTGCTTGCTGCGACTGCCCAACAACCGCCCAACCAAGGAGTAGAGAGGAAAAATAAGTGATATGCGCCGTTGGCACGCAAGCAGTTACCATTGTGCTCGTACATGCGCGCGTGTAATTCCGCCGTCACAGGCAACCCACAGTCCAAAACCTGCAATATCCTCCGCGCTGCGTTCGAAGCGGATACGATGGAGTGCTCCGTTGACTCCCCGACAGCGCCGGCGACCTATTAAAGCAGACAGTGCTGCTCGTGCTGTGCCCCATGTGGTGACCATATAGAGCAACAATCGCGGTTGCAGAGGCCGCGTGCAAGCCGCGGCGAGGCCCAGAAGCAGCGCTGGATTGGCCAAACTGTTCACGCTCATGACTATGAGAAGATATGGCCCTAATATCATAACGGCGGGGTCATCCGTTGGCGAGGCCATGCAGGCTGCGTCTGTGGATGCTACTCGCCGCTGCACCCACGCCTGCACGCTTCCACTGTGACCCTGGGCTACTTTTCCGGCCAGACTGCATGCAGGAGCCAGGCGCGTCTTTCGATGCCAGACACTGCTCGCGCGTGCGCGTTCCCTAAATGGAACGACAGACAGCGTTACGTGTGACGACTGCGACAGTGTCGATCGAGGGCGTTTCCAGGCTGCGCTGGCGCGGCAGGGGGGCCGAAAGCATTTTGCAACGACCTGGGGCTCAAAGGCGTCGCGACAGTCGATGCGGGACGCCGTTGTTTTGACGCGGTCGTCCTTCTGTGCAAGCCGGCGTAGGAGTTTGTGCAAGTCGGTTTGGGCGCGCTCAACGAACTCTGCAGTCGACCGCCGGCTGAGCTGAAAATCCTGGCCGAACAGGCTAATGGCCCATCTACTCAGAAAGCGATAAACGAACCCCCCTTTTCGACTCTACACCGCCGGCTGCAGTTCGGAGCGGAGCGCACGCTGGCGCTCATGGCAGTGTTTCGCTCACATGGTGTACACGGCGACTTGTCTTTATTGTTCATTTCCGCGTTGCTCCTTTTTTTTTCTTTTTTCGGCGTGTGGAGCGAGTAAAGCTTTTACGTGGCTAATTTGCCGGTTATTTCAAGGTGACGCGCTGATAATGCTCTCTTTCATTCGTGAAAAACGCGTGTCAGTAATTTTCTCGCCTAGAGTACATATAGTGTTCGTTTTTTTTTTTTTTTGTGTGTGTGTGTGTGTGTGTGTGTGTGTGTGTGTGTGTGTGTGTGTGTGTGTGTGTGTGTGTGTGTGTGTGTGTGTGTGTGTGTGTGTGTGTGTGTGTGTGTGTGTGTGTGTGTGTGTGTGTGTGTGTGTGTGTGTGTGTGTGTGTGTGTGTGTGTGTGTGTGTGTGTGTGTGTGTGTGTGTGTGTGTGTGTGTGTGTGTGTGTGTGTGTGTGTGTGTGTGTGTGTGTGTGTGTGTGTGTGTGTGTGTGTGTGTGTGTGTGTGTGTGTGTGTGTGTGTGTGTGTGTGTGTGTGTGTGTGTGTGTGTGTGTGTGTGTGTGTGTGTGTGTGTGTGTGTGTGTGTGTGTGTGTGTGTGTGTGTGTGTGTGTGTGTGTGTGTGTGTGTGTGTGTGTGTGTGTGTGTGTGTGTGTGTGTGTGTGTGTGTGTGTGTGTGTGTGTGTGTGTGTGTGTGTGTGTGTGTGTGTGTGTGTGTGTGTGTGTGTGTGTGTGTGTGTGTGTGTGTGTGTGTGTGTGTGTGTGTGTGTGTGTGTGTGTGTGTGTGTGTGTGTGTGTGTGTGTGTGTGTGTGTGTGTGTGTGTGTGTGTGTGTGTGTGTGTGTGTGTGTGTGTGTGTGTGTGTGTGTGTGTGTGTGTGTGTGTGTGTGTGTGTGTGTGTGTGTGTGTGTGTGTGTGTGTGTGTGTGTGTGTGTGTGTGTGTGTGTGTGTGTGTGTGTGTGTGTGTGTGTGTGTGTGTGTGTGTGTGTGTGTGTGTGTGTGTGTGTGTGTGTGTGTGTGTGTGTGTGTGTGTGTGTGTGTGTGTGTGTGTGTGTGTGTGTGTGTGTGTGTGTGTGTGTGTGTGTGTGTGTGTGTGTGTGTGTGTGTGTGTGTGTGTGTGTGTGTGTGTGTGTGTGTGTGTGTGTGTGTGTGTGTGTGTGTGTGTGTGTGTGTGTGTGTGTGTGTGTGTGTGTGTGTGTGTGTGTGTGTGTGTGTGTGTGTGTGTGTGTGTGTGTGTGTGTGTGTGTGTGTGTGTGTGTGTGTGTGTGTGTGTGTGTGTGTGTGTGTGTGTGAAGTGCCTTGCAGAAGCACGCGTGACGGCCTTTTTTTTGCTCCCGTGGAACAAAAGTGGGCTGCCAAAGGCGCTTCTTTTAGGCAAGAAGAATTGGGAAAAGTGTACAAAATTACAAAATAACGCATAAAAAAATATGAGTGTCATGTCAAACATACAGAAATGCTGACCTCAAAGGAAGCAACGCCTCGGCGCCCATATGCGGCAGCCTTTTTTGCAGTTGTGAACGAGGCGCCCGTACCGGAACCGAAACCTGGCTCATCACTCCCTTTGTGGTCGGCGTCTCTGTTTTCATAGTTGACATGATCCATCCAGACAATACGAACTTTCGTCAAACCCTTCATTTCACTATAAGCATGCGGGCACTTAACACTCAGCCTAAGTAGTGCAGCCATTTTCCAAGTCTTCCTGAAGAGCCTGCACGGTGCGTACTTACATTCGAGTATAGTCCAGGCATAGAATGTTTTTTTTTTCTTGCAGCCGAGATTGTAGGACGCTGCCTCATACAGAGATTTTTTAGAAACAAGTTAGGTGCTCCGACACTTTCCTTTATGTGGCTGCACGATAATGTAATGCGTGAGGGATTTAGCAGCTATCGTCATTGATTAGTCCGGGCCGGTAGCGTCGTGTAATGAAGTTTCCAGCCTTGAAGTTGTGCTAGTGGCTATAGTCCCATCTCCTCCCCCAGTGAGGAGAGAACAAGAAAGAAAGCATTGCAGGTCCCGCAACTTATCAGAAGAGTAGTGTTCTTAACAATCTTCCGGAGTGGCTGAGGTTAGGAGCCATTCAGATGCACGAGGCTCCTTTGGTTCGGCGTCCTTCTCTATGAAAAAAAAAAAACCAAATGTTGTGTTGGAACTTACACCAAGTAACATCAACGAGCCATCGACGTAGAGGCGTGACATAACAGGTCAGATCTTTAGATAGAAAATGACAGCTCCAACATACGTATCGTTGTACCCTGTTGTGTTTTTTTGCACTATACTTATCTGCACACCAAAACGCGCTAATTTCATTGCTCGTACCGTGATTACAAAACGCAGGTCACCAGACGCTCCCGCAACTACAAGAGACTCCATTTCATTCGCGCATAGGCGCCGACTTTTCAATCTCACGGTAAAGGGCGCTGGGGTTGAGTTTTATTTGTTTCTAGTCGAGCGAATGTGCTAAAATGTATGGTCCCATGGTTATTCAGGTACTACATAAATAAATGAACAAAAGAAACTGTAAAAAAAAGTTATCTCTTGGTAGACATTCAATAATGCCGTTAGTCGAATTGAGAGAACAACACACCGGACAACACAAACAAACATCTCCACAACAAGCTAACAATTCAGATATTACAAACTCATTACAAACTTTTCGTTTGTAAAAAGCACAGTGCGATGCAAACATTTCTACAACAAGCTAACAATTAAAAAACAAAACAAAAATAAAACGATTTTAAACTCTTCGTGTCTAAGAAACACTGAGCAGTACAAACATTTCCACTGTAAGCTAACACTGCAAAATTTAGAGACGGATTATTTCCATCATCATCATCATTTATTATACCCTTAAAGGCCTCTGTTGAGGCATTACATAAGGGGGGGGGGGGGGGACAAAGCAAATGCAACTAAGAATAATACGTTAATACAACAAAACATAATGCAATACAATAAAATGAAAAACGATACATCACAATACAACGTTGGTCAATAATGAAGGGCACAAGGCTGAATTTGGCGGTAACAACTACAACAACAAGATAAACAAGCTTCGTCTTTCAAAAATGTAAACTAACTACCAAACTCGATACAAAACAAAAACACAGGAGCAGGAGTCAAAGAGCAAATGTTGCACTCACGAAGAGCGGCAACAAATGGGATTGAATGCCGATTTCATGGGAGGGGATAAGTTGAGCTCAGTGACTAAGACCTGGCCACTGCCTGGCCATTGCCCGTAGGATAAATTTGGCGTTCTATGACACATCAGCAACGAAGTCCATAGTGTACCAAGGCGATTGAGGCTAAATATGATAGGTTAAAAACATGCAGTCACAAGTCACTTCGGTAAAAACTAGTGGTTAAACGCGGCTCAAGACATGTATACATTTCAAGAAATTTAAGACCTATGTGTATGAAACAAGAGGCGCATCGCCAAGTAGAAGCGCCATGTGGAATGGTATGCGCTCATTGACACATATGAAGTAAGTGTCACGCTACGAATGAAACCTTGGACAGACTAATAAAATATGTATCAATGTTAAGCTCTCCGCGCGCTCTTCATATGCCGGTGAGTCCTCCTTTCTTAAGGGGTGGCTGGGGGTTAGATGCTTATGGCCAGTTAACAGACGGCACAAGACCGCCTCGTTGAGCCGTTTCCGGTGTCTGGTACTCCACCATTCGTTCAGGATGGGTTTAATGCTGTGGCGTTTGCTGTGAAGCTCAGAGACTCATTGCCTATGCCACAAATGTTTTATTTGTCTCCAGGCGGGATGTTCTTGATTTCGATTGCTCTATTCACACAGGCACTAGCGGCTCGGCCGGCTTCCTCGCTTCCGGCTTTTCCAATGTGTGGCTCGGAACCCAACAAAATACAAAGACTAGGTTACTTTTCTGGACATGAATAACCTTTCTGCGTAATAAGATAAGCGGGTGCTTCTAAGGAGTGAAAGAGTTCAGAACCAACACAGAACTGAGCAGGTCAGTAAACAAGACTGATTTTCTGTATTTACGTTGGGCTATATGGTTTACATTGTTAGTAACGCAAAAGTTTCGGCTGAGAAAACAGATGCATTCGGATTTATTCGTCTGATCGACCGCAGGGTCCCTCCTTTGGCAGCGCAGCAAACATGATCAGGCCTTTCTGATCAATCAGTAAAGAAACTATTGTAATCATTATATAATGCCATGAGGTCCATGAATTCCTGTTGTATAAAATTTGTAGTGACAACCTTCTCAATATATTTTGTCAAGGTCAGGTTGCACAGTATGTCTGCCTCGTACCAGGTAGCAAGCCTTTGCTGAGCTTCAAGAACGTAAGAACGTACGGAGCGAAACTAGTGTTGTGGGGCGCTCTTCCTGCGAAAAGCAAAGGCGGAGTTGCAACGGCTTATTTTGACAGGTACTTTCATGGTTGATGTTTCAGGTCAAGACATAATGCGGGTGTTCGGAGAGATTTCGAAGTCCTAAAGACTGCGCACCAAGGAAAAAAGTGCGCTCGTCAAGTGGCCATTCGTTTGACTCCGCAAAGAGACTTGAAAAAGGAGGCGTTCGGAAATCTCCCGTTTCCAGTCGGACCCCTGGATGGTGGACTGAATCTTGTTGGGAGACAAACCTATGTACCCGCGGCACTTTAAGGCCGTGCGGTTTTTCCAACTTTTAGGCACCTGTAGTTCTTTCGTCGATTTGTAAAAAAACCGTATAAAAGAAGACTTGCTGCCCCCTGATCCTATCGCTCAATCTTCTGAGGGGGGGGGGGGGGGGGGCATGTACATTCTCAGCTTCATTCTTGTAGTCGTCAACGATACGCCACCATCAAAGCGACTCGCAAGTATGCGGTAGAATGGGGAAAAACGCGTCATTTTGTTACTTAACGCCTCCTGACTTTTAAATGTAATATCGTATTAAATGGATATTTAGATAGCATGACCCGCCACGCGTCCACTCTAACTGAACTTAAAGGGACACTGAGGAGAAATTGAAGTTGGCTTGTATCGATAGAATACGAGCTCCTAAACACAAAAAAACACCACTCTTTCTGAAAACAAAGCTCTTGTAATGTAGAAAAGAGCAAGAACTAAAATACACGTATCGCCGCCACAGAGCAATCACGCAAGTACAAGCGTGAGGATGAAATAGGAGAAAATTAACCACCGATCTCTGAGGCTGACAAACGTGCATGAAGGTTTCGTCTTTGATCGATATTAAAGCATATAAGTTTCGTTTTGAAACTGCTAGTGCACTTTTTATCCCACGAGGAAGACGGGAAAAAGACAACCTGAATGTTGGAAGTCAAGGAAAACCTGAAATTGGCGGCGCAACAGGCGGCCATCTGAGTTTCGGTATGTTTTGGGGTGCTTCGCGACTATGCGTTCTGCGTGCCCGCATTGTTTCGTTATGCGCCTCGATTTACAAGGGCGCAGCAGCAGAGGACCTCCAAGGGCTTCTCTAACTGCTCCTTGAACTAAGTTAATGCAACGGCACGCAACTGCAACAATGAAAAAGAGCTGTGTATAATAGCCAATGTTCAAAGGGCCTCCAGTTAGCAAACACACCGCTCGGCGTGTTAGCTTAATTCGTCAACGCACCAAGACGAGGGCTGCATAACCGGCCCTACGATGACTATTACAGAATTTAAATATGCTCGCACGTACCATTCGCTACACATCAGTCGTGACGGTGGCTCCGTGATGACAGCGACGCTGCCTACTCCTCGGCGCTAGGATTTCCTTGCCAGACCCACCGCCTCAGCCCTCAAAAGCATCGCACGCTGTTCGGGGTTGAGGTCGCTGAATGCAGGACGCAGTTCTTTGCAACAACTTCGTTGTCGAAATCGGGAACGGGATCCGTCGTAACGTTGGTGCAAACGTAGGCGAAGCGACGACGGCTGACAGAGGCCTTCAACGGTCCGGCCGGCCGGCAGTCATTTCGGCTGCTGCTATAGGCGGGAGCGCTGATTTGAAGTCAGCAATCACGGAGTCCTCGTTTCCGTTTCCGCCGCTTTACGTCACTCTTCTCCTATTTCGTCATCAGAGGGTCCCGAGCAGTCCCGAGTTCGAATCGTAGTGGCGGGAAAAAGTTTGTTCAACTCTGAGACAGATTCAAACAGCTTGCATAAGGAAGAGAAGGAGGACGGAGCTGTGCTGACGTGTCTCGCATGGGCTCCCGCCTCGAAGCCACTTTTCGGCAGAAAGAGTCAGCCTTCGGGCTCGAATATTTTGGACGACATCCGGGCCATTGTCCAGTGCCTGCTGCAGCCGGATTTTGCCAATCTACGGACACCTAGGCATATTGCCGGCTGACTGCCGGCCTAGCCATCGAGCTCGACCTAGCTCGTCACCTCTCCGCCGGGAACTGAGCGCCCAGGGACCCGCACAGATGGAGTACGCCGTGGAAGGCGAGAAAATATCACCGTCGGAGCTCGAGGCCGGAAAATGGGAAACCATTCTTCGTTACCGCGACCGACAACGAGGCCTGAAGAATAAAGGGCCCGCATCAACCGACGACGAGCCTGCGCAGGGGCACGGCCAAGGCAAGTCTAATTCCAATTTTCCATCGCGAAAGAACGGGAAGAAGCTACTTGCACTCAGCAAGAAAGCCCTTCTCCCGCGCTTACCGACCGACGACTACAAAATCGTCTGCCGACCACAAGGTTGGAATCTGAGGGACTTTGCGCCCGGACTACTACTCTTTTGCGCCTGCGAGGTGGCCAGGCTGCCGTATGATACGGTGAAGAATGAAGACATTATCAGAGTCAATACGGCCAACAACACCTTTACGCTATGCACGCCCGATCGTCAACGGGCGACTGCATACGCCAATATTGAAAAACTGAACCTCCAAGGTCAAACCTACAACGTAACGTCGTACGTGGCGGCACCCGAAGACTCGGTAAAAGGGGTCATTTACAACGCCTACGCGGGAGACTCGCCCGAAGCGGTTCGCCAAGGCTTCGGAAACCGAAACGAAGGAATAGAAGTTGTGGATGCCCGAAGGATCGGGAAATCCAGAACAATACAAATCACCTTTTTTGGAAAGAAGCTACCCAGCCAAGTAATCTATCAGTGCGGCGTCTTTCGGGTCCACCTCTTCAGGGAGCAACATGAGGTATGCTACAACTGCAGGAGAGTAGGACACCGGGCCGATGTCTGCTACAAACCTACAACGAACCTTTGCCGCCGCTGCGGAGAAAATCACTCGCCTCCACCTGAGGGAGAACAGCCAACCTGCCAACCCGTATGCATCGTCTGCAACGGGGGCCACAACACAGGCAGCCGGAACTGCAAATTCCGGCTGATCAACAAGAACAAACAAGGAACGCCCCATGGCAACCAGACACCCAAGCAAGGGGACAACGACTCATCACTACACGGACACCAGTCTAGGCCCAGGAAGAAGGAACACGGTGCTACCGGAAAAGGAGGAAGCCACAGCCGGAACAACTCCAGCTCCTTCCCGCCCCGGGGGAACCCTGCAGGGAACGACAAGAGAAGCTCAAGCCGCGGACGCAGCGATAGCCGCTCCAACAAAAAGGTGAGCTGGCCAGCAGAGGCCTCCCAATCTATTGACGCTCGAGAGAAGGAGTTTCAGATCCAACTACAATCCCGAGACAGAGAAATTGCCAGCCTTAAAAAAGAGTTGGCTGACATTAAACGCCTGTTACAAGCGCATCAGGTACAGAATGCCACTGCGGCTAGAATGCCACCCACCGCGTCCCAGGATTCGACCAATAATGCGATGGAAACAGACGCTATTTGCCACACTCCCTCCAACGCGTCCCAGTCTTCAGCCCATAACGCGACGGACACAGACGCCAGAATAGCAACTAAAAGACCGCATCCTACAAAAGAAGGCGAGGAATCCAAAAGAAAGGCCGAGGCTTCGGAAGCCGACACCCCGCAGCCGTCGAAAGCGCCTACCAAACTCAGGGCAGACATCAATACTCTGTCAGAGAGAACTAGCGCTATATCAACAGAACAAGCAACCTTCCAAGGCCTCGTTACTACCAAATTTGCAGAGATAGATATTCGCTTTGCAACACTAGAGGGACAGGTATCCCAAATAGCCACCTGCATGCAGCAAATAATGGATAGGCTTACAACTATCGAGGCCCGCCTACCCCCCACCTTGGATCTGTCCACGACGCCACAACCATCTATAACCCAACATGGCACCACGCCAAAAATTTGAAATTTGGCAATGGAACTGCAGAGGCTTCCGCCGCAAGCGGGCCCACTTGCAGCTCCACATCCAACAAGCACCGTCTGTTCCAACCCCAGACGTGATTGCATTGCAAGAAGCTAGCGGCAGGGCTACACTGCCAGGCTATAAAGCATATCTGCCACCTCATTATGATACTAGTAACGCAGCCGGCTCCTTCACAGCCACTCTGGTGCATAGAAATATCACCGCAATTCAACATTTTATAAATGATTCGGAAGAAGATTACACCCTACTTGAAATAGTACCAAGGCAAAAAAGAGGCTCAAATCTCTTCATCCTTAATGTATACAACCCTCCCAGAAACAAAGGCAATGGACTCCCACACTTGTTGATAAACACAGTAAAGCTGGCTGCTAGGGCTCAACTATTAATTGTGGGAGACTTCAACGCTCAACACCCAGCATGGGGATATACCAAAGCAACTCCGAAAGGGAACCTGCTCTGGCAAATCATACAGTCACTAGGGCTCACAACGCTAAACAACCCGAGCGACCACACACGCATGGGTAACAGTGTATGTGTAGACACATCTCCAGACTTATCCCTCTCTAAAAACGTCAAGGACGCAAAGTGGGTCAACACCGGGCAAAACCTTGGTAGTGATCACTTCATCCTTAGCATCACCTTCCCCACGACAAAACTTAAAAACAAAGCAAAAGAAATACGAACCACGGATTGGGACAAGTTCAGGCAACTTCGCGACAAAACAGCTCCAAAGGAGATCTCTAACCTTAGCGACTGGGTTATCTCCCTGAATGAGGACGTCAGCTCCACTAGCGTTGTGGTGCCAGTTGAGAAGGAGGAGCAGATTGCAGACTCAAAACTGTTACACCTGTGGCAGGCACAAAAAGGCCTCCAAAAACGCTGGAAGCAGCAAAAACACAACAAGCGACTACGCAAAAAGATCGCTGAAATCGAGAGGCGAATCGAGGAACATACACTTACTCTCCAAACACAACAATGGAACCAAATATGTGAAAGCGTCAATGGACAGCTCGGAAATAAGAAGACATGGCATCTTCTAAGACACCTGCTCGATCCAGAACAAACACGTCCCGTGCAACAAAGTCAACTGTACAGACTCATACATAAATATGAGGGTACAACTGAAGACCTAATCAAAGAGCTAGCAGAACGTTATCTAAACACGGATGATAGTACCACACAACCAGACTACCGGGGGACTCCTAATCCAAATTTAGACGCAGACATCACAGACGCAGAGGTCTGGTACGCAATTGGAAAACTGCGGACAACATCTGCGGCAGGACCAGACAAAGTAACAAATAAGACTCTCAGGAACTTAGACGCAACGTCGATCGCGGCGGTTACAGACCTTATGAACAAATACTGGCATGCAGGCAACATACCACCAGAGTGGAAACACGCGAAAATCACTTTTATTCCTAAAGCGGGTAAAAAACTCAGCACTGAGAATCTACGCCCAATTTCATTAACATCATGCCTAGGCAAACTCATGGAGCATGTCATCCTCAATAGGCTCCAATACTATGCGGAGGACATGAACCTCCTACCTGAAACAATGTTAGGATTCAGGGCCCAACTATCTACCCAGGACATTCTCTTGCAGCTTAACAAGGACATAATTGAAGCTGAGGAGGGAACAGGAACGAAAGCAATATTGGGTTTAGACCTTGTTAAAGCTTTCGACAACGTCACCCACAAAGCCATCTTGACAAACTTGTCAGAAATCAACCCCGGAGAAAGGACGTACAACTACATCCGATCCTTCCTCACTAACAGAACAGCAGTGATAACGGTCGGAACAATAGTGTCTGCCCCAATCAAACTCGGAAGTAAAGGAACGCCACAGGGCTCCGTCCTGTCCCCTTTCCTTTTTAACCTCTCCCTCATCAAAATTCCCCCCAAACTGGCACAAATACCAGACTTACATCACACGTTCTATGCAGATGACATCACACTTTGGGTAACCAAAGGATGCGAAGGCTACATAGAAGACACACTCCAAGCAGCAGTGGACATCATCGAGGCATGCGCATGGGATTCCGGCCTCACTTGTTCTGAGCAAAAATCTGAACTCTTCGTGATCCGTCGTAAACAAAGAGGTAGGCGTACCACGACATCCCCCCCGCAAATAAACGTCTATGTTAATGGACGATCTGTCAAAGAGGTACAGACCATGAGAATACTGGGGTTGTATTTACAAACAAATGGAAAAAATACTGACACACTCACTAAGCTAAAACGCACGGTAGAAGCGACGGCGCGATTACTCCGCCGCATAGCTAACCGCAGACAAGGGGTGAGGGAAAGAGATTTATGCCGCCTAGTGCAGGCCTTTGCGCTGAGCAGGATACTCTATGCCACCCCTTATCTGAAATTTTCGAAAGCAGAAAAGGACAAATTGGATAGCATGATACGGCAGGCCTATAAGGCTGCGTTAGGACTCCCACTAAATGCCTCAACCGAAAGGCTTATGAGGTTAGGAATACATAACACCTACAATGAACTGAAAGAAGCCCATTTAATGGCTCAAACAGCGCGATTAGCCAATTCCAGAACTGGCAGGAGTATTCTTACCAGGCTCGGAATTAACTTTCAACCTACGAATAACGATGCTAAAGTAGACTTACCCCGCGCCTATAGGACGGCCCTACTAATCAAACAACTCCCCAAAAACATGCACCCCTTACACCATGAGGGTAGAAGACAAGCACGAGCCAAAGCCTTACATAAGAAATACAGACAGTGCGCTGCAACACTTTATGTAGATGCGGCAGAATACAAAAATACCAATGCCTTTGCAGTTGTGGTTGTGAACGAGAATGGTGACCACATCGTCTCGGCGACAATCAAAACGAAATCCTCTGAAACGGCAGAAGAGGCGGCTATAGCCCTCGCCCTAGCACATACCCAAGGGAGCATCATCCTCAGCGATTCCAAAATGGGTATCAATAATTTCGCTAAAGGGCGAATTACAAACACCTCCCTTAGAATCCTTAACGCAACCAAATTCTCACCAAATTATTCCGAATTGATATGGGTCCCAGCCCATTCGGGGAATCCGGGGAACGAGGCAGCCCACAATAAAGCCCGAGGTTTCGTCGACCGGGCAGTGGATGAGTCTGGCTCCCTGAATTTCACGAAGGACTCAATGATCACATATCATGATCTCACCAATCATTTTAAACTAGAGAGGAGAATTTTCCCCCCTCCAGACAAAAGACTTACTAAAGAACAAGAGGTTACGTGGCGTCGTCTACAGACGAGATCGATACGCACCCCATCACTCCTCGCGCACATTTATCCAGATCTTTACAACCCAAACTGCAAACACTGTGGCCAACGTGCTACCTACGATCACATCCTGTGGGACTGCAAAATAGAGCCACCTCCGGGTGATCTAGTTACAGCTCCTTCTCTCGAGCGGTGGGAGACCGTGCTGGCTAGCTCTGACCCCAGAACGCAAGTTTTGGCGGTGGAGTGTGCTGACAAAGTCGTCGAGGGCTATGTACTCTCGACCACTTAACGCGACCTCTTGCCAAGCTCTTCCCGGCGAATAAAATGTTTTACAATCAAAATTGTTCAACTCTGAATCGAAATCTCTTAACAATAAATGCACATTTCGCTGCCGGAGAAGCGGCAACAAAGCCGCAAAATGCTAAACTATCGAATTTTGCTAAAAAAAAATGATAGCGTTGTCCCCAGTGTCCCTTTAAGGCTCACAAGATTAGACGCTTATAATCAGAGGAAAAAATTTCGAAGTGAGCATTGGTGGACGAAAAAGCTGTCGTAAAGGCGCGAAATACCGCAAGCAGCATTTTTAAAGACAGTGCTGCTCAACTGAGCAAGCATCCTCGATGAACGTTAGTATTTATTACACATTACAGTTGATTAATGCTCTTATCTCATCCAAATTTTAAGAATATTCTTGCACCTCGCGTTCCTCACAGGGAATTATTTCAGCAACAGGCTACCAATGGGGCAGAACACGACATGGCGCCGTTCCGCAGTGCCTAAACAAACAATGATTATTTTATTGTTTGCTGAAATGCTTCGCACTTGTTTTATTCGTGGTCAGAACGCACAGTAAACAAACAGTGATTGCCGACTGCCACAAATATAGTGTGAAGAAAGCACTGGAGAACACGAACCAGCGCGGGCGCCAGCAAGCGACTTGGTCTCCCTAAAGACGCTCTCCACATAACAATTCGCAACTTTTACAGGCTATAGGAAACTTGCGTTGAAGTTTGGGGTGCCGATTGCAGCGCCATAACACACTGCCTAGCGAGAAGAGCAAGCAGTTTTGGGTAGTACTGTTAGTACTTTTCCGCGCCACCTTCAGGCGCTTATTGGCGTGAGCCTCCGCGCTCTGTGGGAGGCGCACGTGCCGTGCGTCAGCTATCTGGGCTACGCCGAGAGAAGCTAGGCAATGAATGCTGTCAGCCAAACGCGGGTATCTAATCGCGAAGAATGTGTTCTCGCGTTTGCAGCGGCCCAAGCGGCTGACAAAAGCAGTTTTGAGTGACCGAATGGAACAATTGCAGTGCCACCTTGGCAGCGCAGGTTCCCCATGGGGGTTGCCACTGGTAATCCAAAATGGCTCCCCTTGAGGGGATCGGGCAGCCGCCGGCTAACGCTACTGCAGGAACCAGCCTACGCTAGAAGGGAGTCACATATTCTTCATCTTTGGGGTGACAGTGTCGTCGTGCGCGGTAGGAGCTGTTGCGCATCTAGGGATAACAACAGCGGAGAAAACCGCGTACTCGCTTAATGGACTTGTTGCAGAATCTGAAAGCCAATTTCCCTGCACGGGCAAATTCCTTCACCATAGCCGCCGGACCGGTATGGGGGGGCGGAAATTAGGACCTGCCGAGCTTAGAAGCCGCGACGGGAAGGGAAACACAGATATGTCAATCTGCCGAACGTTGAGCCTTGATAAAGCAGCTAGCTATTGGGCCCACGCGCTCTTCGAGACTCGGCGACAACTATACACGCTACAGTGATGGGGCACCCTCGCCAGATTTACCGAGTGCTCTGGCCTTCAAAGACCAGATTCGTTCATTGTGCCGTAGCTATAGGTGCAACCTATGCTCTGGCTTGGACAAGCGCAGTGTTGCTGTCCGGGCGCTGATTTTAGAGTTGGAGCGCTTGACTCCTGTGACATTCCGTGTGTGCTACGAGGATCCACGTTCGACGGCGCGGCGTAGACGGAGACCCGTGACAGCGGCATCATCAATTACCCAGCCATGCTCTTTGAGTGACGACCAGAACAACCGGACCCGCCGCCGCCCCGGGGAAACAGGCTTTATCCTCCCCAATTTCCGGGCACATTCCAGGACAAGGGAGCTGTCAGCGGGCCAGAGCGCGCCGTACCACAGCCGACGCTATGCGCTACCGCGAAGACAACATTCTTTCCCTCCCCCCCCTTTGTCGTGGGCTATCGCCGGGAAGGCACCCACAGCTTCCCAGAAGGGCCGTGACGGACACCTGTCAGACAGACAGGCAGTACTCGCCAAGAATGTGGAAAGACAGGCGCTAGTGAATTAGCTCCGAAGAGAGAGCCTGTGTATACTCTCACTTGAGAGAGAGTGGTGGCGTTTTTGTTGTTTATTTAGTTTGTATTGTTAACAGACTCTGGGGTCGAGGCTAAGCCCAACCCAAGGGGTGGTTCCCATCTCGCATGTTATTTTGGATTGGAGAATTGATGCTATGGGCGGGCCACTGGAAATGACCGCCCTTAGTCCTTTGTTAATCAAGTGCTTAAAAGCGCATGTAAACGGATGCAGTTCAGTCTGAGCTGGGGCTCCATGCTTAGCATGTAATGTGATGCTACTTAGGCACTAACCTGCCCGGTCGATGAGTAAAGTAGTGCAAAGTTTGTTCTTTTGTAAATTCAGTTCTGCTTTTTCCAGTTTAACTCTCTGTATATGTATGTTGTAAAATTATGCTCTGCTGTCATCATCTACAAGCTCGCCTCCTGTTCATCTTCCAAGCCGAACGACACTAGAGGAAGGGTTTGTGAACCATCCTCGAAGAAACGGACGACTATTGAAATTCTACTGCAAGCACGCTCAGGACGACATCGTTCGCCAAGAGGGCCTTCAGCGCCGAAGCCCGTCGGCGTGCAGCTTCTGCCAGCAACCGCTCGAGCCCAACTCCGGAGCCACTCCATCGCCCCCATGAAGTCGTCGGCACGTAAGCTCGGACGCCCCAGCCTCTGATGTATAATCTTAATCATGTGTAATTATTGAATATACCTGTTTGTTTAAACTGAGCCATACGGTGTCTCTTTGCCTCTCCGTCCCGTGTGGACCTGCGCATTATGGGGGTCATCACACTGGTGTCAGAAGTGGGGTCTCAAAGGCAAATGTCCTCTGAATGCGGTGACATTCATGACTTCAAAATTGTAATCAAAAGGGAATCACGGGACTGATTGTGGGACTTTTACCCCCATTTGAGAGGCTTGAGGCACTGGAGGGCTTGAAAAAAAAAATGACTGTATCTGAGGGAGCTCCCACTCCACAGCCGTCGCTCGGAGCAAGCATGCTGGCATTAGGAAGCGTCATTCCGACGTTTACGGGAGATAAGACAGGGGTTCCAATCTGCGATTTCTTTTCCATGCTAGAAGAGATTGGGAAAATGGGGGGATGGTCCGATGCTCAAATGCTGGGAATGGCGAGGTGTAAGATGGCAGGAGCTGCTCATGATTTTGCATGGCGAGACGAAAAAGTAAAATCCACAAAATCATTTGCGGAATTTAAGAAGCTCGCGTTTGAGCATTTCGACACTGAACCACGTCACGTGCGGGTACAGAGGTTCCGTGACGCCGAACAGATGGTAGGGGAGGACGTGCGAACATTTGCGTCGCGGCTTCAGCGCCTAGCACGCGATACGTTAAGCAGGGAGGAGGAAGGAGACCAGCTAAGGAAGAAATACGCGGAGGAACTACTTAAAGAAGAAATGACCGCTTTGTTCGTGGCTGGTCTGCAAGACCCCGTGCGCCGGTTCGTGCTCTCGCGCAAGCCGAGCAATTTCGACCAAGCCGTGGAGGCCGCATTGGATGAGGAACGAAATGAGGCGTTAACGACAGCCGCAGCGAGAGTACGCGTCATAGAGAGAGCGGTGCTCAACCCTGAGGTTGCTCTCTTGACAGAGCGATTAGATCGCTTAGAACAGCTGCTATCTCAGCAGGTAGAACACCAGGTTGAAGCGCGCGCTCAACAGCGCTCATTCGCTGGAAACCGGAGACCGCCACAAAGCTACAGGCGCGGTATGCGAGATTTTGAAGAAATCGTATGCTTCGCTTGCCAGGGTCGCGGACACATCGCCAGGTTCTGCCAAAACGTGCGCCGTGGGGAGCCACAAAGAGAAGCAGGCGAGACATGCCCTAAGCAAGCCTACAGCGGGGCTCCAGATACCGAGTAAAAAAACTAGTTAGTCCTCCCCAGCCTGAGGAGCGTGGGGAGGGAGCAGTAGATGATGAGGTGGTGGTAGTTTGTGTGGCCGACGAGGCATGCCCTGTTGTGCGTTGCAAGTTAAATGGTTGTTGTATGGAATTGTTGATAGATACGGGGTCAAAGGTGACATTGCTTAAGGAGAGCAGTTTTAACACGCTTCGAAGGAAGGGGGACCGCGAGGTGTTGGAAGCGTCTGGTGGTATGGCAACCAAATTTGTAGGCATAACGGGGGATCCTCTTGGCATAAGTGGACTCTACCGGTTACACTTCTCTCTCGGCGGAATTGCATTGGAGCACCCCTGCTACGTATGCCCGGACACGGTGTCTCTGCCAAACGGAGTGTCAGGTATATTAGGGCAGGATTTTTTGAGAAAAGGGAAGGTAGTAGTCTCATTCTCTGAGGAAGAGGTTAATGCGGGCGGCTCAAAAGTTCCGTTTTTGAAAAGGAGAGGGGCTGAGATTCGCATTACCGATATTGACACCCGTCAAACAGTGGGATCATTGGAGAAGGTATATTCGCGGGTTGCCGTCCGGCTGGTCGAGGAGGCGGTCGTCCTTCCTTGGTCGGAGCACATTTTGTACGCGTTTGTGCCTTCAGATGTAGAGAGCGGCGCCGTGGGAGTGCTTGAGCCGGTCGACTCTCTCAGCAATGGCCTGAAGGCAGCCGCGTGCCTCGTGACAGTTAATGACGCCCACAGAGTGCCCCTACGGGTGGTTAACTGTAGCCAGCAGCCACTGAGCCTTCCCAAGAACAAAACATTGGCTTTCTTCACCTCTGCGATAGAGCAACGTGAGCCCACCGATACGGTACTCGCAACTGTAGAGCATGCTAGTCCTTCGGCTGCTCCAAAGGTGTCGTTCGATCTTTCTCACGTAAAATCCAGAGAGAGGGAGGCTCTGGCTGGTTTGCTGAACGACTACTCGGAGGTATTCGCCGCGTCCAACCTGGATTTGGGCTGCTGTGGCGTTATAAAGCACAGGATAGAAACCGGCACTTCATCGCCCGTTTACCAGCGTGCGTACAGGATTCCTTACTCCCAACGTGAGGAGATGGAGCGGCAGGTGCAGGACCTGATTGATCGCGGCATTGTCGAACACTCAAAGTCACCCTGGGGAGCACCAGCACTATTGGTAGAAAAGCCAGATGGCTCGTATCGATTGGTAGTGGACTACCGCAAACTAAATGCCGTAACTCGCATCGATCCATACCCCATCCCCAATATACAGGAGACGCTTTCTCAGCTGGGCTCTGCCAGGTACTTCACGGTAGTGGACATGGCGGCGGGATTCTGGCAGATAGCAATGGATCCGGCAGATGCCGAGAAAACGGCATTCAACACGCCCTCAGGGCACTATGAATGGAAAAGAATGCCGATGGGTCTGGCCAACAGCCCTGCTGTCTGGCAGAGAACCGCTGATGTTATCCTGGCAGGTCTTCTGGGGAGGCTGTGCTTCGTGTATATGGATGACATTATCATATACAGTGACAGTTTTGATAACCATTTGCGCGATATTGAGCAGGTTTTGGTGCGACTAAGAGCAGCGGGTCTCAAGCTGAAGCCCTCTAAGTGCCAATTCCTCAAAAACGAGGTGAAATACCTCGGGCACGTTGTTTCAGCTGACGGCGTGCGACCGGACCCTGAGAAACTAAGGTGTGTCTCGGATTTTCCATCCCCGACTAGCGTCCGCCAGGTCCGGCAGTTTCTCGGCCTGATCGGTTACTACCGAAGGCACATAGAGGAGTTCGCCAAGCTCGCTAAGCCGCTCACCGCCTTAACAGCCAAAAATGTCGCCTTTCGCTGGGACGAAAACGCGGAGAATGCTTTTGGGGCCCTGAAAAGGAAGCTAATGAGTGCACCGCTGTTGCGCCACCCGGATTTTAGTTTGCCCTTCGTTATGGCCACAGATGCGTCAAAGTTCGCAGTTGGTGCCGTGCTATCTCAGGTTATCGAGGGCAAAGAACATCCCGTTGCTTTTGCTAGCCGACAGCTGAGCCCCACAGAGCAAAAGTACGGAGCTACGGAAAGGGAGTGCCTCGCCGTTGTCTGGGCAGTAAAGCACTTCAGATGCTACCTTTACGGCCGCAAATTCAAGCTAGTCACAGACTGCCATCCTCTGAAATGGGTGATGAGTGTCAGGGACCCTAGCTCGCGACTCGCTAGATGGAATCTACACCTGCAGGAATACTGCTTTGAAGTTGAGCACAAGTCAGGAAAGACGCATCTGAATGCTGATGCACTCAGCCGCACAGCTGCCGTGGCAGCTATAGATGAGTTTGTCCCCGTAGTCGACCCCGCCGAATTACGCACAGAGCAGTGCAAAGATCCTGACCTGAAGCGAATAATCGAAAGCTTAGAGGGCGCACCGTCTCACCCCGAACAGCTAGGTTATTTCATTGGCAAAGACGGCACCCTGTGTCGGCGCACGAGGCCAACCAGGAAAGGGAGACCAGAGAAAACCGCTTGGGAGAGAGTCGTCATACCTCGGTCGTGGACAGAAAGGGTTCTTCGCGCGTTTCACGATGCGCCATGCGCCGGTCATTTTGGCGTAGCGAAGACACGCAGGCGTGTGGAGCGTTTGTACTTTTGGAGTGGCATGCGACAGGATGTTAGAGACTACTGTGCGAAGTGTCATTCCTGTCTCGAAAGAAAAACACCCAAGGAACGAAGACCAGCTCCAATTCAGCCGTTCCCTGAGGTTTCGGCTCCCTTCGAGCGGACAGGTATGGACATAATGGGCCCATTGCCCACGACCACTTCCGGAAACAAGTACATTTTAGTATTTGTCGATCACCTTTCAAAATACGCGGAAGCGGTAGCACTCCCAGATCAGAAGGCAGACACGGTTGCAAGAGCATTTGTCGAACAGATCGTGCTCCGACATGGACCCCCGAGGCAACTCTTGACAGATCGGGGAACGAACTTCGTGTCGCAGCTAATGAGGAGAGTTTGCGAGCTGCTTAAGATCGCTAAGAAGCAGACAACACCGTACCATCCGGCTTGCAACGGCGCGGTGGAGCGACTGAACCAAACCGTGGCCGGGTTCCTGTCGCATTTTGTTTCGCGCGACCAGCGGGACTGAGACTTGTGGCTCCCGTATGCAATGTTTGCCTACAATTCCGCAGCACACGAGAGCACGGGCGAATCGCCATTCTTTCTTCTCTACGGCCGAGACCCGGACCAGCCTAGTGAAGTGCCAGAGGGCCCCCGTCGTGTCCCATACGCTTCACTGGACGACTATAAGGTTGAGCTAGAATCGCGCTTGCAAGTGGCGAGGGACATCGCAAAGGAGGCCTTAAAGAAAGCGGCGAAGCGCAGGAAGGAGGTGCACGATCGCAGTGCTAGAGACGCGCCGTTTAATGTGGGGGACAGCGTGTACATTGAAAACTGCCAAAGGCAGATTGGGCTAGCTCGTAAGTTCCAGACGAAGTGGAGAGGACCGTGCGAGGTTGTCGAGAAGCTTTCTCCGGTAAACTTCAGAGTCCGAGACGTAAACCGGCGCTTGATAAGGATACACGCAAATCGCCTCAAGTCGGCACCGGTTCAGTATTCACGAAATGGGGAAAGGGAAAGCGCGGATTTTGATGGGGACAGAAGTGAAGCGGAGCGCGCAGATAGTTCGCAAGAAACGCCCTCTCCTGCATTTGTTCGGCAGGCGCCCGAGGTGACGGCCGGAATGCCACCGGATTTACTTCATGCATTGCTAGAAGAAGAAGCGCGCGAGGTTGCCGCGCAGATAACGCCAGGAGAGGCTCCTGCCACGAGCCCTCGCGAGTCCCAAAGCAGACAAAGGGGCACAGACTTACTTAGTATGACTCATGAAGGCCGATATCCGCTGCGAAATCGGAAAGCTAAGTCGGACTAATGGCGTAAACAGAGCGGAGTTGTGAACTGGTTAGAATTGTGTAATGCCGCAGCTCATAACATTGCTATGTGCTTATGTGTTAAGTTATCGGAGTTGGTAGTTAAACCTTTCTGTCATTAAGTAACACCTTCACAGGAGAGCATGCGGAGCGCATGCAGAACCTGCCCTACTTCCTTTCGTTATCTATATTTTTGTCTGTGCCGTGATCGTGCTAGAAGTGGGAGCTCCTTTGTAACTGTGGTAAATTTATTTCGTCCAGTTTGGACTAGAAAGGAGAGGCTTGGGTGCTGAGTTTCATGTTTATCTGTAAAAGAAGATCAGTGCTGCCCCTGGAGACGCCAGTATTGACAGCGGAGGCATATGGTGTTGTGCAGTGGTGTTGAGTGCAGCGAAAAGTGTTTTTGTCGGACGCACTGTGCGAGGCGATTCAGAAAGACAAGGGGAGCTGCGTGGACTCAAATGTTCGGAGAACATTCTTCTGGAGGGTGAGCGAGTGTGACATTCCGTGTGTGCTACGAGGATCCACGTTCGACGGCGCGGCGTAGACGGAGACCCGTGACAGCGGCATCATCAATTACCCAGCCATGCTCTTTGAGTGACGACCAGAACAACCGGACCCGCCGCCGCCCCGGGGAAACAGGCTTTATCCTCCCCAATTTCCGGGCACATTCCAGGACAAGGGAGCTGTCAGCGGGCCAGAGCGCGCCGTACCACAGCCGACGCTATGCGCTACCGCGAAGACAACATTCTTTCCCTCCCCCCCCTTTGTCGTGGGCTATCGCCGGGAAGGCACCCACAGCTTCCCAGAAGGGCCGTGACGGACACCTGTCAGACAGACAGGCAGTACTCGCCAAGAATGTGGAAAGACAGGCGCTAGTGAATTAGCTCCGAAGAGAGAGCCTGTGTATACTCTCACTTGAGAGAGAGTGGTGGCGTTTTTGTTGTTTATTTAGTTTGTATTGTTAACAGACTCTGGTGTCGAGGCTAAGCCCAACCCAAGGGGTGGTCCCCATCTCGCATGTTATTTTGGATTGGAGAATTGATGCTTTGGGCGGGCCACTGGAAATGACCGCCCTTAGTCCTTTGTTAATCAAGTGCTTAAAAGCGCATGTAAACGGATGCAGTTCAGTCTGAGCTGGGGCTCCATGCTTAGCATGTAATGTGATGCTACTTAGGCACTAACCTGCCCGGTCGATGAGTAAAGTAGTGCAAAGTTTGTTCTTTTGTAAATTCAGTTCTGCTTTTTCCAGTTTAACTCTCTGTATATGTATGTTGTAAAATTATGCTCTGCTGTCATCATCTACAAGCTCGCCTCCTGTTCATCTTCCAAGCCGAACGACACTAGAGGAAGGGTTTGTGAACCATCCTCGAAGAAACGGACGACTATTGAAATTCTACTGCAAGCACGCTCAGGACGACATCGTTCGCCAAGAGGGCCTTCAGCGCCGAAGCCCGTCGGCGTGCAGCTTCTGCCAGCAACCGCTCGAGCCCAACTCCGGAGCCACTCCATCGCCCCCATGAAGTCGTCGGCACGTAAGCTCGGACGCCCCAGCCTCTGATGTATAATCTTAATCATGTGTAATTATTGAATATACCTGTTTGTTTAAACTGAGCCATACGGTGTCTCTTTGCCTCTCCGTCCCGTGTGGACCTGCGCATTATGGGGGTCATCACACTCCATTCCGGGTCAGCGGCTGTGGTCTCGAAAGTAACGTTCGTTTTCTAGAAACGTAAAACAAGCGTGGCGCCAGACATGGAATTGGGAAAAGAAAAAGAAAAGAGATTTGTTTAAAACACATTGCTAGCGCATGCTTAGAGTTATTCGAATTTAAACTAGTGTATGCTAAGTTTCTGCTTCCTTTGGCGTCACATCATGAGAGGCAGAAAGCGCCGCAGGCATTTAATTATGACATGCGCTCATGTCCTCAAATGTGGTCATACATACGATCATTTGCTCATACTCATACGCTTATTTGCTCATACGTGGTCATATATACGCTCATTTGCCTATACGCTCATAGACATGTGCTTATTTGCACGTACGTGTTCATACATATACTCATTTGATTTGCTCATACGGCGGCTTGTGTCACGAAAGTGACACAAGCCGCCATGTTTGGTGTCTATACTTCATGCAGCATCAGCAAGCGATGCTGAAAATATTACCGAGAGGGTTGTGGGAGCACCTGTAATGCTGCTCGACACGTGTCAGCTTCTTTATTCCTTATTTTGCGTACGTAATTTAAGTTCGGAAGCGGCGTTAAAACGCCTGATAAGCAAATTTGAAAAAAAAAATGTTATCGGACAAGTTTTGCTCGAAATTGAATGCTGGTCGGCATGCGAATAGGGATGACGACCAGGCTGTTGGCATTCGGACCCCTAATGAGCATTGGGCCCCGACACCCGACGGCACCCGACGATTGGCGTATGATCATATTCTTCATTCCAGTAGTATTAATTGATGGAGAGGACGATGAGTAAACCGCAGCGCTAGAGTGTGTTGCAGTGTAACACCAGGCGTGATCGGCTGCGGCGATAGCGTAGTGCCCTCGTGCAGTGTGCGAATCCCAGTTTTTATTTATTTATGCTTTGGCCAAGGTCACCCTCAAGGTCAAACTTCACACAAACTCGTTGAGCCGGTTCGACCTCCTGAATTAGCGCTTTCGCACTAAAAGAACTTTTTTGGAAACGAAAGGCACCCGCCGCGGTGGCTCAGTGGTTAGCGCGCTCGGCTACTGATCCGGAGGTCCCGGGCTCGAACCCGACCGCGACGGCTGCGTTTTTAAGGTAGGAAAAACGCTAAAGCGCCCGTGTGCTGTGCGATGTCAGTGCACGTTAAAGATCCCCAGGTGGTCGAAATTATTCCGGAGCCCTCCACTACGGCACCTCTCTCTTCCTTTCTTCTTTCAGCCCCTCCTTTATCCCTTCCCTTACGGCGCGGTTCAGGTTTCCGCCGATATATGAGACAGATGCTGCGCCATTTCCTCCCCCCCCCAAAAAATAATAATAATAATAATAATTATTATTATTATTATTATTATTATTATTATTAGTATTATTATTATTATTATTATTATTATTATTATTATTATTATTATTATTATTATTATTATTATTATCATCATCATCATCATCATCATCATCATCATCATCATTATTATTATTGTTGTTGTTGTTGTTGTTGTTGTTGTTGTTGTTGTTGTTGTTGTTGTTGTTGTTGTTGTTGTTGTTGTTGTTGTTGTTGTTAAACGAAAGGCAGAGCGCACACAAACAAAATAGCATTCGAACGCTCCTTGTCGTCGCCGCTTATCGCTAGTTCCGAGAGGCACCGCATGGCGGCGCCACCTATCGTGAAGGTTGCGTGGAATATGAAGGGAAGAAAGTGCAGAAACTTTCATTCGAACCTAAGCGCGAGCAAGGCCGGCGGACAAGGACCGCAACAGAACAAGCTCTGTTCCGCCTGACCTACAATCACGTGCAATAGCTCGCGTTCAGGTAGTGCGCATGTTCATTTAACAGGGAGGAGGCGAAAGGCTAACAGCCACAGGACTCGAAAGTCAGGGGGGGGTCTTAGTCTCCCCACCAGTATTGACAAGAGATCTGAGACCGCCCGTGCTGGAAAGTAGGGGCTGCATGAATCCGAAGCAGGCAACCATTTTTATGGCGTTTTTCAGTGGTGGTTGGAACATTTCTTCTCTGTCGCTTCGGAAATTTCACTGTGATTTTTAGTAAGAACCTTTAACATGTTTTCTAAACCCTGAGAAGGAGAACAAAAAATTGGAGCGGACAGTTAAGCTGCGCCTTAAGGGTATGACGCGATAACGTATTGGGTTAATTCCAAAAGACGCAGAAGGTCATTCTCTAATTTACATTCATAGATCCCTGGGAGTCCTCATACCCGTCCTGACGCAGAGGTGCAGCGGTTAAACGATGCGCCACTGCCCTGCGATGACAGGTGGTCAGAGCGGTGGGCTCTTTCCGAGCGACCAATCATTAATTTAACTGCCACCTGCCACTGCAGGTGGGTAGTTTGCTCGCTATCCGGTGGTCAGGTATACTGATGACGCCGCAAGGGCACGTGACTTAGGTGGCCCACCACCCTTCTAAGGTGCTTGCTCTCTGGGCACCACCTGCCAGAGTCACGCTCGTGGTTTTTCGCTCACAACGCCGACGCTGACAACATCGACACCAGATTTTCTGGCCAAAGGGGCCTTTAACGCTATCGGGTTAATAAAAAGTTGGCTGCACTATGCAAAGGGTGGAAGAAAAAGGGAAACCCATGCCCTGACACCACGAGTCAGTACAGAGCTGGCCACTCAGCTCCAACAACACACAACAGCAATGAGCACGCTGGCAGAGCGTGGGGATCGTTTGTTTCAGGCCTGCGTCATAAATTGAACAAACAGCGACCTTTAAAAATGATCTCTCCCGTTCGTATAAAAGGTGGCGTAAAACAGGACGCCAGCCACTTTCTCTCTCCCCACCTCCCCTTTCCCTCTCCACCTGCGCTGGAATCAGTAGAGACTGACCTTCGAAAGAACCAGACTTTAATCACCGAGCAGTCATGACACTAAAACAGGAAAAAAAAGTCGCGAAGAAGGCAGGAAATTGAAAAGAATTGCGTAGCCAGTCTAAACGCAAAGCCTGGCTCTGGAACTGCCTAGTCTATATAGTGGGTCATATAAGAAAACAGTGCCGCGTTCTGTCGGGATGCAATGTTTGTCATGCTGATTGGCTCACAAAGTTATTTGCTTTGGTGCCCATCTAACCAACTTCGTGTGCAAAACTGCAAGACTGCGTAATATCTTGATTTTGGAAGGGCGTCTCATTTTGCCCCGGGGGTTGGGCAAGACGCGACAATTGTGGAGGGGGGGGGGGTGTTCTAACTAAGCCGGTAACCCCCTTTGAGGCCTAGGCCGCGAACTCCGAGCTCCTGGCAGCACACGCCACGTCAGGCCGCCTTAACGGCGTCACCGCGGCTATGCGAAGAAGGCCAAAACACAAAACAGGGCGCTTTGCCCGGTGCCGAGAGTTTATTGGTTTTTCCCAAAAAGACCGCTGGCTGCTGAGATGGTCTGCGACCTGTGCCATTTGGCTTGGTTAGCTTAGTCTGGCGCCCGCCGGGGAAACGTGGTAATAAAGGAAGAAGGCAGATGGCGTTTACCTGACTTCCTCTCTCTGTCGCGTCTCGGTGTCGTCTCTGAGGCCACGGCCAGACCCCACCCCTATTTCAGAGCATTTGCTCGTCGTCATTTTCGGCCAATCACCATTCGCTTCTGCGATGGTGGCGATGCGCATTTGCGACCGGTTTGGGGAATAGTAGGGAAGACTAGAGTCACTGGATAAGTTTAGGGAAGGCGGGGCGCAGCGCACCCGAGCGGGCCCGTTCGGCTATTCGTCCGTGGAGGGGCAGGAAATCGTCTGCTCCCTTCCTTCTCCACGGCGCGCCTCGCCCGCGAGGGAGAAACACGTCATTCCGCAATTGCTGTACACTTCGAACTTTTAAATATAAAATTTCGCTGTGCGGGATGCCAGGAACTGTGCGGGATGTCAGGAAAGTACCATATTATTCTATTATATTTGTTTGTTGATAGCTATGGGTAATGAAAATGAAGTGAGGATTTTCAAATTTGTTTCGCGTTTCACCCCCCGCTCTTTTCTTCATCGAGGACACCATTTCGCCGAAAATGTGACTCAACACGTTGGACGATTAGGCCTGTACCATAAGAGCAAACTGGCTGAGCGTTGTTTTCTTGTGGGCCAAGTTCACACAGTTACAGTTTGCGATCAAAGCGGGCCAGGACACACCTCCAAAGGGACTGTCCACGAAGGTACCTGCAAGTAAGACACAGCCTTCCCACGAGCCGCTATTGTCTCAGACGCTTTTTGAGCAATAAGTCCTGTAAGGTCATTATAGCAGCTAAACGGGAATACTGTAACAACGTGAACCGCCATTTAGCTTTACGAGACCCAAGATACACTACGAGGATCAGCCTTTTGGCCGGCACTGACTCGTGGCACATCCACACGATGATTCAATGCAACGTAGCCTCGGCAAATATGGCAATTGTTCGCTGCCCATGCAACGGCTGCAATTTTCTGAACGCAGCGTTCCGAAGCCCCAATGGCGGCTTCGGGTTGACTGCTTCTTCTGGGGAGGTGTCCTGCAGTGGTTCCCTCAACACTCCGCCTCCGTATTTCTTCTACCAGTCGCAAAAAAGAGCTGGGTTTCAGAGAGGTCCCAAACGGATTCAAACGGAATACATTGGTGCCAATTGGAATTGGGGTAATTCAAAATGACTCCCATTTGGGCACAGCAGCAGTCCAATTATAGTCTGCGACATCCTAACTGGGCACCCTGTTGGATTAGTCTTTGGTAAATGAAGAGCCCGACTGGCCTCTCAATCAGCTGCTGTCCTGATCGGACCCCAATTTGCACCATTTCTTCGTCACAGCAGTTTGCTTAGTGATTCCCACGGCTGTATACGCCATAAAATGGGTCCCACCAACACTCTGCGTAGAATGCTGTTGAAAAAAAATCAATTTCAAGCCACCGGAATTAGTCAGGTTCCAATCGGTTCCAGTTGTGTTTTTCAGCAACTGCAATTGGCCTTTTCGAAATTGCCGTTACTAGCTTACAGATGCGCATATTAGGTATGGGAGAGATCTTTGCTCTGCAGTGGGCGTAGAAAGGCTGATGATGATGATGTTATTAATAGACATATCAGTTTTTAGAATTTCAAAATTGTGATTGCCCTCGGCGTTGTGGCTGAACAAATTTTGACCATCTCACGCCAAAAACGAGTGCTTTCGAAAAGCCCGCGCACAAAGCAACTCTCCCCAGCACACGTCCCTTCGTGATTCATGTATCGCGTGACATTCTCTCTATCGTGTAGTCTGGAGCAACGAACAGCACCGCAGCGCGGGTGGGACAAAAGGTCACGTGGAACTTGCGCCATGGAGTGACGTAAGCAGGAAGGCGTTGCTTTGAGCGCGCGGGATTTTCTAAAGTGCACGTCTTTTGGCGCGAAGTGACCAAAATTTGTTGAGCAACAGCGCCGATGGTAATGACGTTTTCGAAATTCCAAAAACTGAATTGGCTATTACATATATCGTTGGACACCTGAACCGCGCCGTAAGGGAAGGGTAAAGGAGGGAGTGAAAGAAGAAAGGAAGAGAGAGGTGCCGTAGTGGAGGGCTCCGGAATAATTTCGACCACCTGGGGATCTTTAACGTGCACTGACATCGCACAGCACACGGGCGCCTTAGCGTTTTTCCTCCATAAAAACGCACCCGACCGCGGCGGCTATTTTTTTTAATTAGGTCTATTTTTTAAAATTATAGTCGCACTTCCCTGAAATACCAGGCATAAAGCCGAAGCTAGAATGCATTCTGTGGAAATGTATTCAGCATGTTGTTGTGTGACTAGACTTCCTGTTATGTATCTTTAACTTACTAGTGCCATAGAGCGAGGGAGAATTCATTTTTCACTTGTAAAATGTCGGCGCTTGCTGAGAACCTTTGGAGTCTCACTGTCATACCTTTCGCTTCACTTGTTTCTCACTAAATATGCAAGCTTAAAAATATTTCCCGCATAATGTATTTTTCACCACAGTGGAGGTACATTTTATGAATATCTCCAGGATGCAGTATGCTTACCTGGGACTTATTGGGTCCAATGGGCGGGCCCCACATGGTTCAGCTGGGGGCGAAGCACAATTAGAAAATCACATGGTATACCTACTGGCTACTTCGCAATTGCAATCAGCTCTCTTTTTTTTTTTGTCGACTGGGCTACCACCCATGGAAGCGAGTTCAAGCCCACGCTGTCGTACTCCACGTGCACCATATGCGACCACGCATTCTCAAGGAATGCGAGGCGAAACCGGTACAGGACGCTTCATTTCTGTGTGCGTCATGCCCATGTGTGTCGTGACGCACACCGAGGAAGCAGTGATACAAGAGGGAGTGCCTCAGGTGCCGCACCTCGGCGCCCCGGCGCTGCCTCACGATGTTAGGCACTCAGGCGGCCGCACCTGACAAGGCCAGATTGTTTCGACAGCGTTCAGCAAGCCAGCGTTCGCGGTGTCTTTGCGCGAGGCTTCCAAGTGATTCTGCATACACTATTTGAAGACGTGAAAGGTGCAGTATAATTGGTTGAATAGTGCGATGTCGGTGCCCGCGCGCCGCACCGACGCACCATCTCGCGGCAGTTTCTCGAAGTGGACCTTGGCTAGCACGCTATCCAGCTGAGTAAAAAAAAAGTTGACGACACCGGTTCGTGAGCCCATTACGTGCGCTCGACCACGTTTTGGCGAGTCGTCCGGCAACTTGTCAAGTGCGTAATGCTTGCGGTTGTGTTATTGATCGTGCAGTGTCTTTCAGGCATTATTTTCCGTGATGCTGTAAGGTGAAGTATACATTTAGGTATGGCACAAAGAATGAAAGTTCGCTCAAAACGCAAGCATTAAAAAGTGCAACTAAATAAAGCTAAACACATGAATGGCGCAACCACGACTGTCGTACATTTTGAGTTAATGCGCAGATTTTACAGACCGCCGTTTCAACGCCGGGAGTCATTAACTCTACGCGGATATAGCAGTACGGTCCGCGCAGTAAGCTATCCGAGAGGGGCTTGTGTTTTTTTTATTGCCGGGCTCTTCATGGCTGACATGCGACCCTTTAGGAGAGCTAGAATGCAATTAGGTCTTGCGCAACCAGAAATATTGGCGACCGTTTTAACAAAGCTAGTCTTTGACAAAGGTATGGATAAAGGAATTACGTAAAAAGGAGACGCGTTAAACGATACGTCGCGGTGTGGTTTTCTATTCGCGCGTGGCGTTTGATTAATATTGCTGCCTGAGATATTATTCGGTGTCGTCAAACGCTGTCCTGGAGTAAGGGCGCCCCCGTCACGGTTTCCAGATTTGAAATTTATTCAAATCGATGGGATGGTTGCGTTATGAAAAGTTGGTTTAGCTATTAAAATTACCCACGCAGCGGAAAAGATGCAGTTACGCAAGTCGGCTCGTCAAAGCGTATCGCGCAGTCGCGATCAGCTTTCCACTGACACTACTGTGCATGCGCCTTGGCGGCGTCCGCAACGGATCGAAAATCGCGGCGAGCTAGAACAGCCCTGTTGTTTCAGATGAGAAAAGGTCATTTTACACACGTCAAGGTGTTGCCTGTCGGACACGCAGTCGCCATCCGGCAGGGACACACCTGACGCTCCGCGAGGCGGGCGTCAGACGCGACGCTGTATAAGCTATTGCATGCAAGGCGTTTCGGCTTGCAGCCGCGAAGCTTCTAAGAGAACAGTGCGACGTTATATTGTTGCCTTTGAGGAGCTTCACGTTCCCCGCACGTGGCGGTGAGTGTCGGATGTCGGGTCGGACGTCGATTGTACCGAGCGCACGGTGCGAGCTCCATTGTGGCCTGCTCTGCGGTGCCCTTTTCTGCGTACGACTTACCCAGCGGCGGCGCGCGGCACAGGGCGCGGGTTTCCGATATCTTGTCGCGATCACAGAACGCTGCGACGCATCCGGTGCTACGCCGTACATAGCCCTCAGCATTACGGGACATTCGCTGCCACGAGAAGTGACGGCGGCTCTTTCCCGTAGAATTAGGAAATTATTTGGGCAAGTTTATAGGTGAGCGTAGAATGACCAAAATGACACCATCATCATATGTCGTGGCGCGCTCGAGTTAGCGTAATGGCGTCTGCCTCGATATGCGACTCGTTTGCCCATAAACTGGCGGCCGCTGGAGGAGACGCGCAGAGAAAGAAGAAAGGGAAAGAGCGCGCGGCGCGACACGATGTTTTGCCACTTTATGGGCTTCCGCGTTTTCGCCAGAGCGTGCCATCAACAAACTTTATTGACCGAATCGTGTCCCAGTATAGCGGGCATTCCGCATAATGCGCCCCGCCAAATAACCGTAATGCGCGGCGCGCAGCCATTCCCCTTTTCGTCTCTGCAGTTCCTCTCGCTACGCAATTTATCACCGAACATCACTGCGGCTTCAGTGCACGCCAGCGGCCGAAAGCCTATACGTGGCCTCAGTGCGTGCGCGTTTTCAGAAGTCAATTAAGCGTTGACTATTCGGTGTTATTATTCTCGGATCCATAACAAATACACCCGAGAATCATATTGCTTACCTTGGTGCTAAGAAAAACCGTTAATTCGTGTTGCGGCGCAATTCCATCGAACCGTTTGCAGAAATGTCACACACGTTAATGAATGCTGACGAATATAACTCGCATACTGTTGACTCACTGCCGCCACGCTAGTTCGAACCGTCAAGGACTGTATACAGCGAGCACAAGTGACTTCGTTGTTCGCAAAACAAAGAAGGAGATCCGAAAGTACCGCTGTCTGCATATGCTACGCTAGCATCACCTGTGGAGCTCCCGAAGGGCCCCCCCTCGCCCAGTCACATGATTTGCCTTGCTCGTTTTTCCTTCCTCCGTCTTTGCTGGCACTTGGCGGCCCTTACACTTCCTGGCCCCGGGCGCACCTGCGGGGCAGTGCGATGCAAGAATCTACACCTTTCCCCCTCCCCTTTCGGCAAGAGGCATTGGTCGCACGCCGCGGCGCGAACCCGCCACTCGCGTCCGCGCGCTTCACCTTCTGACGACCTCTCTCTCCGGCGGCGTCGCCGCCACGCAGCGGCACAGGGGGAGGTCTACACCGGCAGAGCTAGCGGGGGACGTCTTCTGCTCGCCTTTGGCGCTTGACAGCGATTTTGTTTGTGGAATCGCGGGGGCGCGCGCACTCGGACGAGTCGGCGGCAGTGCCTCGGTATCGATCCCCGGCTGCAACGCTGGCGGCGGCGGTCGCGCCCACTGCCGCAGCATCGGGAGGGGTGGCGGGGGGAAGAAGCTGCGCCGCGTCCCGACGGAGGAGAAGCGCCAAGCCGCCGCCGCTGCCGGAGTCGCGCTCTGCTCGCCCCGGGGCCCGCGGGGAAATTGGCCGACGCCGGCCGAGCGCCAGCCAGCTCGGCACGCGGGCTCACGCGTGCACTACTCCCGCCGCCGCCGCTGACGCCCTCGCGTCCGCGCTTCTTCCGCCAAATCGACGTCCATCCGCGTTCGTGCGCGCCTTTTCCTCCGGGACGCCCGTTCTGTTGACGACAGGCGGCTCGTCGGCGCGGCGGCCCGGCACTGACGGCGGACGTGATTTCGAGGACGCGGGTGCGGCGCTAGTAGCTTTTTGTTTGGATCGAGCGAGGTAAATTCTCTTAGTCCCGCAGTAGTAGCCGTGGGAGCTCAGGCTGATATGCGCTGCATAGTTGCCTGATAACAAGTATAGCTCGTTGTGCGTTATAGAGCGAGCGCCTGCTTCCTGCAAAAGCTAACGTGCTGAAGTCATTTAAGACAGCACAATTTACAAACTGCACACCGTCTACAATGCCTACGAGACATTTTTTATGCCTTACTGAATGTCGAGAAGGCATTCACTAAGGTAGCTTAACTGCTAATAGCATCAGAGAAACGTTGTACTTGAACGCAGGCAATAACAGGCTGGTCTCGACCATAAATTGCAATCGCGAGAACACGATGGTTGCAGAGAAATATGCAGAATATGAGAAATTGTTGATTCCGTTTCGCTTGAGGAGCTGCCTCTGTTGTGCCCTCTGTTTTGTAGTTACTTTTTTTCGCATCAAGGCTGCTTCAACTAGTCGTGGCTTCTGTGCACTCACCGCCATAAAATTTTGAGCAACTGTCGTCCGCGTGTGCTTGGTCGACGCAAGCAAAAAACTAGTTGTTCATGTTCAGTTTTTAGAACGGCGCTTGTCATGTCTATACGTGTGGTTCGCGGATCCTAGTGCTTCTTGCCAGTTAAGTTTAAATTTAATCTACCTGATCCAGTTAAATTAAAAAAAAAAATACTTGATTCAGTGCAAGCGTAAGCAGTCACGGATGCTTTTCGTAACCAGGGCGTGGGGGAAGGGCGCGCGAATAATACCCGAAAATGTCAACGTAAACCGCAGAGCTACCGCATTCACCTGTAACAGCAGTGGGGAAAAAAAAGTATTAACAACAAACCATTTAAGAATGTCACGAAAAGTCATGGATCATTTGGGAAGTGATTCTGGAAGTTGCCAGCGACCCGTGCTGCCTCAGATTGTGACCACCACAATCGGTACCATTCATTAGACGTTTTAGCACACCGGAGACGTATTAGCGAAGACGTGTACCGGTTTACCGGACCCCTCCTGGGCATGCGCAGTGGCGCCACCTATCCCCTCCCTTGTCGCTGCGCGTGCGAAAGAGGTGTCCGGTCCCCCCGTACGTCTCCGCTATGCTAAAACTGTCTATTGTTGCGGTGGCGCTTTGCAACCGAGCATAGCTTTTTGAGTCGGTCTCGGCGCAAATCGCATGGCGATTGTTGATACTCATGTTGTAGACGCAGAAGTTGCTTATGCACGCATGCGCACGAGAACTTATTCAGATAGAGATTGAGGAACACGAAAGGGAGAGAGGCTTACTCAGACGGAAGTGGAAGAAATGCAAGATGGGATGACATAAATCGGCCCGCAGGGTCATCTGCAGTGAGACACCGTGGTGTCACTTTCAGTGACACTGGACTTTTGGCGATAGCCGCACGCCCATGTATCAGAATCGACCGACGTCATTGCCTGGAAGGGGGTCCTTAGACGGGGAAAAGCCGTCTTGTTCTGGAGTTGCATCCGACTATAGCTGAAACAGGGAGGAGGAAATTGACTCAAGGCAGGACAGATAATCCGCACAGCTGATGCATGGTTTCCTAGAGTGTCATAGTAGGCGCCAAGGGTAAGGGCTAATGGGCTGCAGGGACACAGGTGAAAAGATCAGGTCAGAAAAATTTCCACGTTATACGGCTATCGAGAGACCTGGGTGAGTAGAGGCTACCGGGAGAAGCCTTTGACCTGCCTCGGAAGTAACCCGAATGATCACGATGACGAATACTGCTACTACGATGATGATAAGCATTGTTTAGAGAACTTATATTTTCTTTATTATTATTATTATTATTATTATTATTATTATTATTATTATTATTATTATTATTATTATTATTATTATTATTATTATTATTATTCCCTTCCTTCCCACAGCAAAACACAAAAAGTACGTTTGTGTGCCCCTCTTTACCAGGACTTCTATCAGAAATCTGCTTGTTATTTAAAAGAGTGGTTTACATTTGCTGTTGCGCTCGAAGGGCCTTAGTAAAGTTCACCACCAGGGCAGCAGAGCGCGGCGTTTATAGTACGCTGTGTGATAATGAAACAACGTGCCAGCGACGCCCGAGGAGGCTACATGCTGGTGCGCACATGAATCGATGATTGCGCAGTTCTCGATGAATGAAAGATTTTGACTCTTTTTTTTGTAACCCGGACTAGGAGACGAGAGACCACCTTTAATGATAGTTGGAGATATTTGCCGGACAGGGACTAGAGAAAGATAGAGAGAGGCTCTTTGATGGAGAGATTTTAGCCGGCGTATGAAAAGCGCTGACATGCTACTCTGTGTTGGGGAGAGGCTCTGGGAGGGGAAAGGCGAGTAGAAGGGTGCAGGAAAAAGTTAAATAAGGTAATAAAGAGAAAGCATGTGTTTATTGTTTGGGGCGAGTACATATCGCAGGGGAATGTAAATTTAGTGAAAAGGGTGTAGGCATCCAATCCAAAAAACTAATTAGAAAAGCATCCGGACTCCACCAAGGCTTCCTCTAGAAACACCAAATGTAATGAAAGTTGCTTATTTATGCGCATCGGAATATCAAAAAAATATTTTTCGAGCTTTACTCGGATCGAAGTGTTAAGAGGGCAGTTGAAACCACTATCGAAATATGGTAAGCGCCTTGCTCCCGACTATACGTACGAGCGCATGGCATCGTATACGAGATGACGTCCACTCCACGTTCCTTTCCATGCTTACAACATCGCAAGCGCTTTTCGAGCAGTGGGCGAACTCGTGCAGCACGCTTCATACATCAACTGCATCAGTGACTGCGCAGTTGGAGCAGTGTCTCGTCGCGATGAGATCGATGTATTCACGGCTGAGTTGGACTGAACGGAGGATTGACAGGGTTCTCCTCCATTCCTCGTACCATGTACAGATCGTTTCCGCTTGTGCGATGCTACATGCATCGCTATCTCAGGCGGTTCGGCTCGGCCCCTTTCATCTTCTCCTCTTGTTTTCGCGCCATCTAATAGAAAACGTACCACAAAAGAATGTTCGCTACAATTAATACGCACCTGAGCACAGTCCAGACGGCCGAAGAGAAAGTTGCGAAGCTTTCTGGAATCAGAGCTGCGGAAAAATTTGTCCAACCCGACCGCGGCGGCTGCGTTTTTATGGAGGAAAAAACGCTAAGGCGCCCGTGTGCTGTGCGATGTCAGTGCACGTTAAAGATCCCCAGGTGGTCGAAATTATTCCGGAGCCCTCCACTACGGCACCTCTCTCTTCCTTTCTTCTTTCATTCCCTCCTTTACACTTCCCTTACGGCGCGGTTCAGGTGTCCAACGATATATGAGACAGATACTGCGCCATTTCCGTTCCCCCAAAAACCAATTAAAAAAAAAATTTGTCCCAGTGATAAGGTGCAAGAAGAATTAACCAAGCTGTCTGCAATACAATTGATCCGTCACACTAGGGTGCAAATCCGCGCGTTGTGCGGAGCCGATAAGAGACGGAGAACTAAAGAAACTCCGGTCTATCTTTAGCTGCGCTCGTTCGAGGGCTCGCGCGTATAAAGCTAAGCGTGGCGGCCGACTTCTGTTCGCGAACACACATTCTGTGAAAAGTGACGCGCCATAGACTGGCGCTGGAGTGATTGCGAAACGAGCGCGCGCTCGTCTGGCTGGCTGCTCCGGTTGCCCGGCACGTTGAAATTGCCGCGAGATTGGTCGCGGCCCGCCGTGGGGCAAATGGGAGCTAACAAAGGTGCCGCGCTGGGGGCTCGAGTTGCGTGTTTGCACTAGCGGGTCTTGTTTCTGGCGCACGCCGGCGCGCCGTGCTGCCCTAATGACGATAGCGAACAGTGAACGCTTTATAACGACGTGGCGACGCGCGTTCCTTCCCCTGTCGGCGCGGATCAGTCTCGTTAAAGCGCTCCAGCTTAACCTCAATGTGAACCTCTTCGGCGGAAACATTATCGTGCTGGGGCCAGCCCATGGGGAGGCAAATTGGCCTTTCTCTTTCGCCACTTCCCCCAATGCGCCACTGGAGAAGCACGAAAAAAAAAAAAAAGACGCGTTGTAAGCGCATTCAATGCCCTATTGCACAGAGCTGGCTGAACGGACGTGATGCCATTCTGCGGCCAAATATTGTCGCGACGCTTTGATTCGCGACGCTATAGCACGCGCATTTTTGTCTTTACTCCCGCGTTTCTTCGACTGAATGGAACGCCGGCTGTCAGTCGGCGTCCCACGAGAACACAGGGCCTGTTTTTACTCAAATCGAGGGGAGATTTAGTTTTTCGCTATTGCCTGTTGCGTCAGGATACGGCGCTACTGAAACCGACGGATTCTCGGTCGGCTCTTGGGCGCTGCCCCACGCACGCATCTTTAATTTTTGCTGTCGCTTTCGTCAAAACGCAATTCGAAAGAAAACCAAGAACTGTATCGCCAGTGGGAGTACTATTGGATGCGGGTTGGTTGCAGTCAATATTTATTTTTTCTTGGCATCTAATGCACTGCTTGTCAATATTCGAGCTGCATGCGAAAGTTTTCAAACTAACTTTCACTCCCGTCTGCTTTTTTTTTTTGCGATAACTAAATCAGAAACGTCCTGAGTATGCCGAAGTCGTCTTCGCGTTTTGCAATCGCAATACTCACGTATAGAGAACGGTGCTAATGGTGCGTACATATTTTTTCACAAATCATACAGCGCCTTTATTGCATGCCCAAAGAGCTGCACTGCGATAAGCCAAGATGGGAACGAAAAAAGAAATCGATAAATAAAAAGTTCTGGTGGGCGGGCCTAAAAACTCCTCACGCATCTGCATGATTCAGCGTGTCGGTGTTGTAAGTGCACGGCGTGTCCTGACGGAGCCATCTGTCGTAACGCCGCAGCTGCAGTTTTCGCGATGCCTCTCTTACCATTTCATGCCGTTACATTTCGCACTCTCACAGAGATACGGTGTCTCGCGGATTTGCATATGCGTGTGATGACCGCGTGCGAGATGCGCCTTTCGGGGATGCATATTGCATGCGCGAGAGACCATCCATCACATCTCACTTCCGAAGCATGCTCCGGGAAAAGAAAGAAAAAAGCTTAGAAAAAAGAGGCAAAGCGAGACTAATAAGCAGTATTGTGTGTGGGTGTCTGCGTGCATGTGTTTTCCTTTCTCTGCTTTCGGTGAGTTCTAGTATCCTTTTTGGGTTCAATAGGGTTGAATAGAAAGCTTCAGCTATATGCTTCAACTGCATAACCCGATTGCATGAGCCCGTTGTCGGATGGTGTGAATGGCGGCTCCACTTTTTCGAAGGCAGACTGTGAAGGAACGTTGTGCTGCACACTAAACAATTTCTCACCCTTAAGGGTGTAAATCAGCTGTCCCCAGACGAGCACCCTTTTCCAATTGTTCGGAGCTAAAAAAGGGTGCAAAGATCGGCACCCTTAAAGAAGGGTGCACTTAATGATACTTCAGAGGATGTAACGGTTGCACCCTCATTAAATGGTATTTTTCCATAACACCTCAACGAATGCATGTTGGAAGGGTGCTCCACATTGATCCACCGGTGAAGCAAAAGCCTTGGACTGACGCGCGCCATCTAAACTTTCATGCTGTGTACCCTTCCTGAAGGTGCTGATCTCCGCACCCTTTTTAGCACCCAAAAGGGTGTTCGTCTGGGGACAGCTGATTTGCACCCCTAATGGTGAGAATTTGTTTAGTGTGTGCTTCGGAGCCTAAAAGTTTGCGCATGTTGCTAAGCTTAGCGGGAAACAAGCTTAGGCACAAACAAGGGTTGCTGAGGTTGGCCGCTGGCCACCGGGCAAGTTTGGCTTTTGGCCGAGCGTAGTGAAGGTGTTGCTTTTGTGTGAGAACGTGCCTATCCCTTGCTACATATATAGTCGGCTTGATGTCGTCCTCTGCACGGAGAACCACGAAAAGGTTCTTTTGAGCTGCTCGTCGCAATACCAGCACGAGAGATATCGCCACAGAACTCAACGAGATTTGTCCACGCCTTCATCAGAATAGCATCCGCCAACAATACTTCACGGTTGCCGAACGATGGAACAGCGCGAGACACCCGACATGAAGGAAACTGAAGAGAGCGCTGGTGAACAGCGCTCTTTATCGCGAAATAGAGGGAGGGGAAGGGTGCCGTAATAGGGTTGGGGACAGGTGGCGCAGTGGACCCCCCAAATGTTAAAAAAAGAAAGGGAAACTGCGTTCAAGAAAAGCTTAGGTCACGCCGATGATGTTCTTTCGTGCGACGTGCCGAGTCAGCGGCGGTGGATGTGCGCGCTGGTTTCTTCCTCTGGTGTCTCGGCCGGAGGTCAGCAGTGGCAGACTGGAGCCAAAACTCCGCAAAACGCCGTAGATGAAACCAGCGCATTCGGACTTGTGCCAAGATGTTGCCTGTATGCGAGGCGATAGCTGGTGGTCTGGTATCTGAGCTGGCAGCCCATTCGGTTAGAAGCAGCAGAATCGAACCTGTCTATCATATGAGATTTGAAGCACACGTTTAGTGGCCGGAACCAATAGATCTCAGTCAACCAGCTGCGGTGCCCTTGCCAAGTCAAGAACTTCAGCGTCCCGTGGCGGAAGAGGAGGAGGAGGAAAAATTTTATTAAAAAGATGGAGAGTTGTTCGAACTTATGGATGGAGTCCTTATTCGAGGGCTCAACTGGCTTGAGCTGCCTTGCGGACCTGTTGGATGTGGGCCCGTTGGTACTCCAGGTTATTGCTGGTCAGCAGCGCCTCCCACCGATCAAAAGACGTGTTTTCCTTGTGCATATTTTTCGGTTTGGTCCCACATCCCTACGAAATGTGGAAGAGTGTAGGACAGGCCTGGCGCCAGGGACATGCGTCGGTGTATAATGTTGGGTGTACGAGATGTAGTCCATGGAAGCTTGGAAAGGTGTTCGTCTGTATCTGCCGCCAAGAGACGGCATCTGGGGTGTCTAGTTTCCTGTGAGGTGGGGAGAAGTGTCTCCTTTGAAGGCGCTGAAACTCGAGGCGCTCGTTATACCTGGAAGGTAGAGGGGTAAAAGCGGGCACGGTGTGTGGCCCCGCTCGGTTGATGATGCCTCGAGTATGCACCCTCTCGCTTTCCTCCAGTCCGTCGCGGCCTGGGGTCCAGGTGATTTGGTGATGCTTGGTGAGGGGTGTAGTGCCAATGAGTCGGGTGACGCGCATGGGAATTCGGCCTCTCAGGAAGTTTCGACACGCGTATTGAGAGTCTGTTATCACATGAGCGCTCTGGCCTTGGAACTCGTAATGCCTACTGGCAATGGCCACGGCGGTGGTCTCCGCGGCCACTGGTGTTTCGGCTCTTACAGAAGCAGTGAACAGAGTGGAGAAGCAGCGGTACACAGCCGCCACTGCGTGCTTATCATGGTCCGTGTATGCTGCGGCGTCCACATAAACCGCGTTCGTGAAACTTGCTAGGCGTCGGCATAGGCAGGATACTCGCGCTCGTCGTCTGCCTGTGTGAACGTCTTTAAGCATATGTTTCGGTATCAGAGCCACGTTGATGTACTTCCTGTGTTTGTTTTTTTTCTAGGGAGGACGAGCATTCAGTGAGCGGATGGCCGCCATTGTGCCTACTCGGCGTAGGATAGCTCGTCCAGCTTTGGTGGCCTGAAGTCTAAGTGTTTGAGATGCACGGATGGCTTCTGTTAGTTCCGCAGAGGTGTTGAAGATTCCTAAAGCGGTCAGACGTCAAGATGTTTTAGGAACGTTAAGGGCCATCTTGCATACCCCCCTTATGATAGTGCCAACTTGCTGCTCCTTTCCCTTTGTTAGCGTGCGAAAGGGTAGTCCGTATGTGATTCGGCTAAGTACCAGTGCTTGCACCAGCCGAAGAGTGTCTTCTTCTCACATTCCTTGGCAATGCTTGGTAATGCGCCTGATCCTGCGAGCTATCTGGTTTGCGGTGGTTTTGAGAGTCTGGATGGTGTGGGTAACACGGAGGATGCACTGTATCCAAAGACCAAGAATGCGGATCAGGTTAACTTCCCTGATGGCTTGACCCTCGATCATGAGGTTGATGGAACCTGGAGAGACGTATCTCGTGCCATGTATTCGTATGACCTCCAATTTCTCCCGGGGTGCAGTGGAGACCGCTTTGAGAGGCGAAGTCCTCGACGATCCGTGCTGCTGACTGTAGGGTGGTTTCTTTTTGGCCCAGGGAACTCTTTGTGAGCCATATTGTTATATCACCCGCGTATATGGTAAAGCTTACACTTGGAAGTGCTTGTAACGCACGCGACAGCCTGAGCATTGCAATGTTGAAAAACAGGGGAGAAATGATAGCTCCCTCCTGTGTGCCTTTGGGTGGCATATCTTTGACATCGGAGCGGGTTTGACCGATGTGCGTGCGGCCCGTGAGGAACGCACGTACGTAAGAGAAGACCTTTTCGCGGCCGTTAAGGTCATTTATGGCTTGAAGGATCGCCTCGTCGGATATATTGTCGAAGGCGCCCTTTAAATCTAAGGCCAAGATTAGATGTTCTTGACTTCTGGGGATGTTGGTTAGGATTTCTTCTCGCAGGAGCAGCAAGGCGTCTTGGGCCGAAAGCCCTGACCTGAACCCGGCCATAGTAGGGGGCAAGAGGTCATTGTCTTCAATACAATTTCGGAGGCGGGTGTGGATTACCCGTTCATGGAGAAGGGTTGAAATGCGGGCCAGTTGGTTCATAGTAACTTGAAAAAAAAAAACAGTCACAAAAGACAAGGGACAAGAGACGGAGTGTACACGCCACAACGACTGGACTGTCAACTGACAGTACACTCCTTCTCTTGTCCCTTGTCTTTTGTGACTGTTTTTTTTTCGTTCATGGAATTTTCCCAAACGTGATGTCAGGGAGATGGGCCGGAGGGAATAAAGCGACGGTCGCTTGCCGGGCTTGGGAATGGTGATAATTTCAGCATGCCGCCAATCCTTAGGTACGATGCCCTTTTCCCAGAATTCATCATTGAAGTAGTCAGTGATGGCTTTGATATGCGCATGGTCGAGGTTCCGAATAATAGCGTTTGTGATTTTATCCGCTGCAGGAGCGGTGCTGCGCTGCGATGCACGGGCTGCGGCTTGCTTCTATGGTATTGTTATTGGGGAATCAAGTGTGGTGTTTGGAAGACCATTGTAGGTGACTGGACAAGGTGGTATTGGAGTGCCGCCAATGTAATGCGTCGACAAGGCGTCCGTGAGTTCCCTGTCGGACCCATGGAATCCTTTTTTTTTTGAGTGTGCGATATGTGGCCGATTTTGCTTTGTCGGGTTCAATGAGACTGCGGAGGATGGACCAGATTTGAGCAGTACTAAGGGTTCCTCTCAAAGAGGTACAGAACTGTTACCAATTATGTTGGGCGAGTTGGGTGGAAATGGCTGAGCTTCCTCTGTGATGGAGGCAATGCGCACGTCGAGTTGTTTATTGAGTCTCTGCTGTTTCCGACATGGACCCACCTCGGTGAGACCCTAGGGAGTGACCATTACATCCTGAGTACACCAATTCCACTCCTAAGCTCTGACGTATACCATTGGGGATACGAAGATCACTAATTGGGAAGCGTTTCGTAAATGCCCCCCACCCAAAGGAAGGACCACTAACATAACAGACTGGACACAGCACACACGAGATACTCGTACTTCCGCTACTCAGGCAACAAAACGCAAGGCGCCACCACTCTGGAGGTCAATCGACATCTTCTAGAATTGTGAAAGACGAGAGAAAAACTCATAAAACGTTCCGTGGCGGATTTGCCGGAGGCGGTCTTAAGGAGAAATGGCCGGAGACTTCCCACTGAAACGAATTCTACGATAAGGTTCATTATTCGATTCATTATCGAAATGTACGGGCAGAAACTAACGCAAACACAAATTTCCCTTTTGGTGGTGTTGCAGTGCAGCTACACAGGCAATATATTTGAAAAGGTCCTAAAATTCAGATTTTTTTTAACACTTCGAGTACCGCGAGCTATTTTTCTCTCTTTTAGTGCGCTAGCACTAGATGTCTCGCTAGCAAAAAGCCGTACTGTCTGCGGGTGAAGCCTCCACCTGCCAGCTGACACATGCCGCGGTTGGCAGGTGGAACAGGTGGAGAAAACGAAATCCAGTGGTAGGTTCAAATGGAAGACGAAGAAAGGGTGATGGCTTTGGTGACGGGTGGTAAAGCGGAGAGCGGGAAATCCCCTTTTTCTTTCCGTGCGCTAGCATTAGGCGGGTCCCTAGAGAAAAGCCGTTGTCGGTCCTGGTGAAGGAAGAAAGCTGGTTTCGCAGCAGCCGCGTGGGAAGGATGAAACGCCAGCTGCAGCCAAGTGGAACGGAAGGCAGCGCGCCTGATGCTGCAGCCTAGTGGGAAGGAGGCAAACCGGTTTCGCGGAAGCTGCAGCCAGGTGCAAAGGCAGATACCGCGCCGCGCCAGCTGCCTCTTACACTGTCTGTAAAGCCGTCATAATTAACCTAAGCTAAGGGCCCATACATATATTGTGCTAGGGCACCTACGTCAGACTTAGTTTAACGAATTAACGAATTAAATCGGCGCTGAATTTTTTTTCCTTTCGAGACTACCAGCAGTGCTGTCTCCGCGCTTCCGCACGAAGCTCATTAGGAGTCCCCTGCGTAATAGACGCCGAATAGCGTGCACATAAGACAAAGCACCCTGCCAAAGAGTGTCTGGTGGGAGAGCTCCTCGAGACCGTATTCTCACGCTCCTCCTCTTTTGACAAACGATAATGACACTCCGCTCCATTTAAATAATGCACAGTGTATCTCCTGTGCTGGCCGGGCGCGAGTCTTAAGCGCTGGATAAGGAGTGACTAATGAATTGCGCGAATTTCGTGAATATGGAACGTAATCCTTTAGCGAGGGGATTCATAATTTGGTTGTGCCCCTGGCGAATAGCGACGAGACGCCATTGAAGCCAGCGAAGGGACTCTGCACATCGCCTAACCGCTGCTGGCCATAGCACTCGGCATAAATATGTCGTTTGCCAAGCAAACCGCGCAACAACTTCAGCGGAAGCTCAGCTGAGTAGATGAGGGGAAGGTTTGAACGGATGAAAGTTGGTCGTTATGAAGCGGGGACGCAGAGTTCTGAGTTGCTCAACAAGAGTGTAAACGCATTCGCTTCGCGATAGTGATTTGTTCGCCGCTATTACAATTAGGACCTCACTTTATAAGTAGAATAAACTAAAAAAAAAGCGCTTTGGGTAAGAATGCGATGTTGAGCTCACTACGTCTCAGTTGCACAGCCTGAACCCCAAAACGAAGACCACAATGTATGCGACGCATAGCTTCTCAGGTTGCACTGAACATTAGAGTAATGCTGTAAAACTGTTGTGTAAGTTGCAGTAATCTTACATGTCACATTATAGCATTGTGCTAACGTTAAAAATTACCAAATAACGTTATATGTTGTATGGTAAACGTTAGATTAACCTTAGAACCAAACATTATGCTGATGCTAGGTTGGAAATGTGGTAATGTTCAAATCATAACTACAAAATATGGAAGCAGGAAATGATCACACTTCAATCAACTAAATGAACAGACAGGCTTTCGTAAAGGCTACTCGACAATAGAACATATTCACTCTATCAAGCAGGGGAGAGAAAAATGCGCAGAATATAACAACCCCTTTATATAGCCGTCACAGATTGCGGTAAAGCGTTTCACTCAGCCGAAACCTCAGCAGTCATGCAGGCATTACGGGATCAGGGTGTAGAAGAGTGTTCTGCGAAAATACTGGAAGGTATGATGGCGGATGAAATTGACAAGTTTGCGAGGATAAGGTGGCCGGGACTGGCACAGTACAGCAGGGAATGGTTAAATGGACAGATGTAGGAGAGGTCTTTGTCCTGTAGTGGGCGCAGTCAGGCTGACGGCGGTGATGACGACGATAATGTTCGTCATAAGAATAAAGCAACATTGCATTGTCAGTATTTACAACCGTTTTGTCTCAGAACGTTTCCCACTGTTCGTGCAGTAATGGTGTTCTTTCATCTTGCAAAACTTTGCAGTTGAGTATACCTGAGATGATGTCTGCTTTAAACTGCATGCGCTGTCCAAAAACTTCGTTAGATAACTACGCATGCCACCTGTCCACCGCTGTCACTTCGGAACCCTTCCCACAGGCTGGAGGCCATGCTGTCAGTTACAAGGAATTTCATGTATTATTTGTGGTGTATTGTACAGCGTGTCTTGCCCCTTTCTGCTTGCAAAGTGTTTACTGAAGTTGTGGCGGATCACACTTGTTTGGTTTTGCAGGTTGCGTTACAATTTTTGAGAAATTTAGATATTTGTTGCTTAAATATTTAATTAAGATTAGGAAAATACTATTGCAAAGATCATTAGTAACGTTCCACAAACGCGAAAAAAAAGGACATTAACAGCATAATGCATTAACGTTGACCAAAACAAAAAAGAACCATTCTTGTAACGTCTCGGTACTGCCTGGTAAGTGGGGGACGCGTCCATAGACCATGGAGTTGAGGCGAGAATGAAGCTCTGGCGGTCATACTGGGTCAACCGCGCGTCTGGGTAAGGCCCCCGAATGCCTCATTATTTACTTTTATTTTCTTTATTTTCTTCACAATATATTGCCAGACGCCTAAGCCTACAGTGGGCCCAAGCAGGAGACGCGTATGTAATTTCACACAGGAGGGGATGCAGACAAAAAATATCACAAGAAGCTAGCCATAGTAAACAGTTATCACCAGTTAAGGCACAAAATTATTAACAGTGCAAATACCTCAACAGGGGCATGTGAGGTGTCGATAAATAAATAAATAAATAAATAAATAAATAAATAAATAAATAAATAAATAAATTTGCAAGGCTATATCACAAACAGCTAACTCCACTCTGTTACTGTGCGCCGAAGAAACAAAAGTTAAACGCATTAGTTCCGACGTTACGTACAGTTAGTAATCCCGAGTAACGATGCTTTGTTAGTGGTGGTATCAGGGGCTGTACATGAGGGTCAGCCCTAAACGAGATTCCTTCATGCCTTAGCTGAAATTTAAACCGCTCTGTGCAATCTTTTCACCCCGACAGGAGAGCTTAAATGTCGACTTTCTTTTATCAGGTTGGTGCGAGAATCATTGGAACGATATTTGGAGTAGATGAATCTGGCAACTTTTTCTCGACTCCTTTGTTATGACTCTGTGCTTTTTTCAATACAGGAATCCTAAACGATGGATACGTATACGAGTTTCGGTATTATGATAGTAGCACTACCTAGAAGTTTTGTTACAGTCGGGGCATCTCTTAAAAGGCACAGCTTACGAAGTGACCATGCACAAGTGTCAGACATGAGTGAATCCCAGCTTAGTTTTTTAGTTTTCGTGATTTTATCTACATTATGGCGCTTGCTGCAATGATCACACCTTGAATAGTTGCAGATGTTGTGTAGGTTGGAATGAAGAAGCGTTCTTTCAGTTGTACGAGAAATTTATTTTAAAAATTCGCAACTTCCAGCAAACAGTCTAATTTTAATTTGTTCGTTAATTAAGAACAATGGTCTCAGAACGATTCCTTTGGGAACCACAGCAACATTCAATGTTAACATATTGTACTCGGTTAGCCTGGTGCGAAGAAACTTGATTAAATATAAATTTAGAATGCCTATTTCCTGGAACCTATATTTCAGTTTTACACACGAACGAAAATTAGGCGCTTTTTAAAAAAACCTAGAAAAAATCTCACAGGACGGTCACGAGGGGATAATGCGAATGATTTAGCGTTTTCTGTTTTTTACAGTATTCTGGCCTGAACTACTAGGCTCTTCTCCGATGCTGCAATGCATGTACTGCAACACGCGTCGCCTCATGCCCCTTCCGCACAGTCTTGCCGACTTTCTTATCAGACTGCAGCAGACCACCCGAGGATCGACCTAGCCAGGGGAAGGAAACAACAGTTAGTTTCGGTTTCAACTACTTCAGCGCACCTGGTGACGGAAGGAGACCTTATGCTTTAAAAAAAAAATGAATCGTTGACATGCGTGCAGCGTGTCAGGCTGCAGCAGTAGCCGAATTATCTGAGGTAGCGGGAAACGAAGCATCGTTGTTATCGCCGGCGGTGGTTCTCATTCTGCTTGGGAATGAAGTTTTTTTTCAGCTGGATATCGTTGCCATGACGACGATACGATGCTCCAGTTGGCTTTCCTCCGAGCACTACGCGAGTAATTGGCGCTGAAGTCTGGATTTGCTGGACAATGGTATATATGGAAACTTCCTATCCTGGACCAGGCACACTGCCAAGTTCGCCGAGCGAGCCACCGCCGACAACACTGGTGTCAAAACGTAAACACGCCGCACAGCTACTGGCGCACGTCCATCTTGGCGAGATGCCAAGGTCTTTGCTGCGGACGGCGCTACCACTGAGAAACGAACAAGAAGAGCAAAGCATTGAACACATTATTCTGTCTGAAGAGGCGATCAGCGATGACGAAGAAACGCGGCTGAAGTGCGCAGCGGAAGACGACGGAACGGTACTGAGGAACGAGCTAACGGTCTAGAATGACATCGGCCTGGCCTGACCTGTCCAGCACCAAGGCAAATGTAAGAACTGCAGCGGTAAGCTGCGTGACAGCGAACAGTGAAATGCTTTTCTAAAAACGTGCTGGAAGCCACGCCCGTGGCACCATATTCAGCGGAGTTGCAGCGGAGGATTTAACGAAACTTTTTACAGCTGGTCTAGTCTCTAACGACATCACGGCAAGCGCATGTGTGTGGCTACATTCTTGCTGAAAACGTTATGGGATTCGTATCCAATCCCCGTGAGCACGCTTCCATATGACGTTTTGACACTGCGGACAGTCTATAGACTGCGATGAGTGCTGCCTTCTGGAGGCAGCAGAAAAAGTGACTGGTTTTGCGAATGCAGCGACAGCAGCTAGGCTGACGCTAAATGCTGATGCCACTCGGAGTAACTCTGAGTAGCGGTGGGGGAGTGTTGAGTAAATCTGGGCGCGGGATCTCTGTTTCGTTTATATCGAAACACTCGTTTTAGCGCCACGGGTAAGCTCTTCTGAATGACTTGCTGAGTGTGTTGGAGTAGCCGGGTGCAGTAACCAGTTATGGGGTTTTAGGGCAGGGGTAAGGGATGGGGTATCTTGCATCACGCCGTAAAGAGGCTTAAAATTAATTAACATTGGTTAAAAAATGAGCCCAAATTGGAATTTGAAATCAAACGCCAATTAGGAAAAAAAACGAGGCATGGTATGTCTTGATTGGAAACTCAAAGAGAGGGCTGAAAGACGCGCATACGATGTTGGTTGATGCGAAGAATGAAAGCTACAGGCGGCAGAGGTGCCAGGCACACAAGAAAGGAAAATAAGAAAAAAAGCGATGTAACCAAATAAGGCAGGAGAAGGAAGGCAGGGAGCAAAGAAAAAAAAGAGGGGGAAAAGAGCGGAAATAAATTGTGTTGTGAAGAAAGTCAAGTTGTGAAGAAGGCAAAAGAAGAATCTAGAGAGAGAGAGACAGAAAAAAAACGATATGCCAATCGGAGGCATGACAAGGGCGGTGACATTCGGGCAGTGTGCTACTCACAATTGCAACTATTTGTTTAATCAGAGCGCAGGCACGCGAATTACTGAGAAGTATTTGCAAATAGTTCGAACCAGAACACGTGGACAGGATGCAATGTACGACTATTTTAGGAGCAATCTTTTTTTTTCTCTAAACAGTATGGTTTCAGAAAAGGCTTTTCCTGTGGGACGCAGTCATTTGAGTTTACTATTGAGCTACATTTTAACATGAACAGTAACTTACAAACTAATCGCATCTTTTTGGACTTTGCCAAAGCATTTGATCAGGTAGCACATTGCCGACTAATATCTAAGCTTTCTGCGCTCAAATTAGATTCTTTGACTTTTGTCATGGGTGCGTAACTTTTTTTCTAATCGCCAGCAGTTCACCATTGTTAATGACTATCCCTCTCCCCTCTCCGCCGTTACATCGGGCGTGCCGCAAGAAATCGTCCTTGGTCCATTACTCTTCTTAATATACATTAATGACCTGCCAGTAAACATCTCATCTTGTATACGCATATTTGCTGACGACTGCATTATTTATCGGCCAATAAAAAATACTAATGACCACCTTTCACTCCAAAGTGACCTCGATCGCATTAACGACTGGTGTAAAATGTGGCTAATGACTTAAAACTTTTCTAAGTGCAAGATAATTTCTTTCAGCCGAAAATCAGTCAATTCCCATTTTCCCTACCACATTAATGGCGCTAAATTGGATCGGACTACGCAGTATAAGTACCTAAGCGTCGCTCTTTCACCAAACCTTTCTTGGGCTGAACATATAACAACCATTTTCGCTAATGCTGCCCCGTCACTAGGTTTCTTTCGCAGTAACGTGCAATGCACTACCGCTCACGTGCGTAAACAAACCTGCATTACTTTTGCCAGACCGCAGCTAGAGTACTCTTCATCCATCTGGTCGCCTCATCAGAAATACCAAATAGAGAAGTTGGAATCAGTCCAGAATAGAGCTTGTCGTTTCATTTAGCAAAATTACAGTTATCAGATCAGCGTAACCTAACTAAAGATCGAACTTTCGCTCCATGCGTTGAAAATTCGTCGCGACATTGCTCTTTTATCTATCTTTCATAAATACGTCCATGCCACTGATTCACCGCCCGCATATTTACAACGTCCTTCCTACTTATCACACAGGTTACATAATAACTACAGCTATGCCCGCACTTATCGCAGCACACGTGCTTTCAACTTCTCGTCACTACCGCGTGCCATCCGCCTCTGGAACGATCTTCCAGATTGCATCGCCCAGCAGCGTAATCATGACACCTTTCGCGAACATCTGCTCAAACACGTCATTTATATACTCATGATTATCCGTATAACTGTTTTCAGCTGCTTGAGACTATTGCCTCTTTGGTTCTGTTCGTGCGCAGCTTTCCGTATGTATGCCTGAAATATCTTCTTTTGCTTTTGTATAACTCTTTGTGCATTTCCCCCATCTTTTTCCCCTGACGCACAGTTGTTTTTTTTTATCTTTATCACTTTTTGTGAATTGCGATATCTTATTATCTCAACTCACCTGTTTTTGTCCGTTTTGCTGCACGTTTAATATGATTTCGATTTCTAGCCTATTTTACACAAACTTCTGTATTTTACCCTTCTTAAACAATGCCTCTCCGGAGGCCTGTAAGGTATGTGTAAATAAATAAATGAATAAATAAACATAGACCTGATAGCACAGTGACCAAGGTGATGAGATATAGAATCACAAGCACGCCCACAAGGACACTTATTCTCTCGCCTAAGTCCAAAAGGGCGAAAATAAAAAGGGAAATGACCGTGGCCTGTTATGAAATTAACGATGGGTTTCGGCGGAGAGAAGTTAGATGGAATAACGATTAAAGGATTAGAAAAATGTCATCTGGCGGCGGCCTTCTGTCGTACCCGTCTGCCGAAAATTTAGTAACGACTACAACGGTTAAGCAATATTCAATGTGAAGTGGCTGTCTCTTCGGAATATGATTTCCTTGTTGCACAAGATGAAAGCTCTATTAAGACTCCTCATTCTTAGTCTTGATTTTTTTTCTTTTTGCTACTTCAGCCATTGAGTCGCTCTTGCATAATACGATCCGACTGAGCATTCCGCGAAGGCCAGGGTGCGCCCCGTCCGTCAAGTATATATGCTGCACTAAACAGCAGTTTGATCCTGCCCACTTTTTTCAAGGAAAATTTATGCGTAATCTGTGCGCTGTAACCGACGCCAAGAAAGGCGATCGAGCGCCGAAATCCGGGAAGGGAGAACAGCGGCTATTCGACAAGAGCGGAGGCGACAACTGCAATGCTTGCTCAACATGAACTGGTGGGCGAGTTGGTCAGACATGGTTCTTGTAAACCAGCGCAACGGCTCGAAGCCAAACAGAAAGGGACAAAACACAGCGCTGACGCTGTGATTCAGTGCAGTGATGCACTGCAGTGACGATGCAGCGATTCCGAACAAGGACGCCGGTAACGACCGCTGAACTGCACAGGTTCAACGAGGAGCTTGAGAGACTAAAGGCGTGCGATGACCTGCAGTCCCAGCAAGAAGACTGCACGATAGCGGAAATCATAAATGAGTTCGAGTTTTTCGCCAAACATTGCAAGCTACAAAATGCCCTTACTGAGGTGCACGTTTCGTGATGAAGGCCTCACAGAATAATAAAAACTAAGGTGCTCGGCTGGGCAAACGCTCGTCACTCGCGTGCGAACCAAACTTCAGCGCCTACTGGAAAGTAATTCATTGATTGGAGCGACCAACAATGGGCCTACAGAAGCGCTTACGACAGGATCATCTACCGCCCGCGCCGGACAGCTGAAGGCGCCAGAGCGCGAACTGCAGAAATCAGGTGCAGGAAGCTGGCACGGAAACCTTTTTAGAATCTATTTCGGCAGGCTGTCAACGAGAAAAACGCTCTGTCCAGCATTTAGAAGTTCTTGCACGTGCTGACAGCGCTACCAGGAAATAAGCGGCGATTGCACTGTTGACATATCCACGCTCCATGCGATGGAATGCGTGTATACGATGTAAAAGCACTTCAGGAGCGCTTCATACGACAGGACGTGCTCGTGCATAAACAGGCCGGGAAGTGTTGGCCACCTTCCCCCATTAGGACCTCCGAGTAACATGAAGACACTGCGACGCCTCTATGACCATGTTCAAGGAACATCGAATAGGGGCGGGTAGATGCGGTGCGGTGCTGTGCGCAGCTTTGTTTTCGTGCATTTCCCGCTGAGTGGACTGCCTGGAATTGTATGACCCCAAGGATATTCTCGGCAGTTATACCCAGATACATGCCGACCCTTTACCACACGGCATGCGCGTATGATAGGCACCCCTTGGCGGGATCCAACTTATAGAAAACCCCACCCCTACATGCTGGAAGCCTGCTCTGTCCTGAAATAAGGGCCCCACCTGTGGGGGAAGGTGGTAGGAAAACCTAACATGAAGAGACCCCCTAAAGGGTCTCGAACCTTTTCGGCAATATAAAGTTATCTTCTCTCTCTCTCTCTCTCTCTCGGTAGTTGAAACCTTCTTGATATAAGTTCGATTCGATTTGAGGTCGAAAGCCGATAAAAAGTGTAAGGAAGCCGCACACACGCACCACAAAACTCCCTATATGGATGAAAAGACAATAAAGCTGCGGAGCAAGTGAGGATGTTACTCTTGGGCAAAACGAGGACACATGATTAGAGTATCACTATGCTATACTGCGCGAAGTATATCAGATGTCAAATCATTTCCCGCAATGACCGGTCTACTCTGATTGCCGACGGCAAGACAGCTATCAGGTTGCACTTTTCAACGCCATCTATCTAACGTCCACTGCAGGACAAAGGCTTCTTCTCCTATTGGCCTCCAGTTAGGCCTGTCCAGCTGCGACAGGGTGCTAGGGTGGCCGCGGGGATACGGAAGCCGCCAGCTGTGGCCATCCTGTTCCCGCGGATTTTCTAACCTCATCTGCCCATCTCTGCTGCCTCCTGCCACGTTTTCATTGCCTTGGTTCTGAACAGCGTTCCTGTAAGCAACACCAGCATGAACACCGTGCTGCTGCAGACACAACCCTAGTGGGGAGGACAGGCCTTGCAAAAAGCGCCTCACGCGCGACCTGTTCGACGGGGCCAACCAACGGTCATTTTTCGCGGAGCACCTTACAAGAGGGCTGAACCTGTGAAGAAGAGGCAACCGTCTATTCTTTCGTTGACCCTGCTATCTCCATGAACGGGAAACGGCGTCGAGTTAAAGTGTGGCTCAGGAGCCTGTATAGCCGCAGAGAACACCGTATAGAGGCCCACGATATAGGATACTTTTCTTCCGACCGATTGCCTCTTCCAGATAACGTTGTGCAGATCAGTAATCTGGCTGATTAGGAACCAGCGGACGCCATCGTTCCACCAGTTCGTTAGGTCGCATATCCTCCTTGCGCACAAATGGCATTAGGTATGAACTGCAGCCAGAACAGGGTCAATAATCAATGCTCCGATTTCTGAAACTCGTTTATCCCTGTGAGTTCAGCGCGTTTCGTAACCGTTAGTAAAGCTCCCGGACCGCCAAGTATTGCATCAAAGACCTTTAAGCGCTGGTTCTGCGAACATGCTGGACGCTAGCGTGGCTATATGTGGCGTAGGTATGAAGTGCTACCTGTCGTGCACGTCCGATCAATTTATAGTAGAATGCTGCAGTCTTTCGCACAGGCGTCGCTGCCTTCGGCCTACGTAGGCGTGTTGTCTTTACGTAACGCGCCGTTCCTTTCTCGCTCACTGTCCGCTGTCGCCGAGAGGTCGTTGGCACGAGCCGAGCAAGGCACGCGAATTGAGAGGGCGCCGTGAGAAGATGAGCCTCAATACCCTTACTGGGACGCCCTGGCCACATCGCACACCGATCGCTCGCCCACGCTCCGCGCCCCGCAGGAAAGGGAAATGCCCCCCCCCCCCCCCCCCTCCCGAGAAAAAATACACTGCAGCAGAATCTGTGGAGCGCGTAGGCCCCTCGGTGATGCAAGGGAACAAATCGAAGATACCCGTGAAGCTCCTTTCTCATTTCTCAAAGCTTATATTCTCAGCCCTTGTACTGGGGAACCGTTAGTAACGAATAAAATATAAACGCCACGAAAAAAAAAACGTGGCCATTTGCATTCGCAATGCTTATTTTGATAAGCTTAAGCTGCTTATATGAAAACAGGTTTCAGTATATAAGTCGAAATACCTGCCAGGGTTCAATGATATCCCCCTTTTAAAGGGCAGAGGAAAATAGAGAGATAAAATTGAAGCCCGCCCGGCATGGGCTTCGTTAAACACAGCCGGCTGCGGGCAGGAGCAGTCGTGGCGCAAACACAATCCGCCGCGGCTGCTGAAAACGAGAGCGCCTGAGAGGAGCATTCCGCGACGGATTGGCGAAGACTGCTCGTCTGTCATTGCAAAAGGGCCCGCGGCATGCTCGGCAGACGTGACGTCACCGAGAAGAGCGTGCCTCTTTGCTGAGCCAGAGCTTGTCCTCTCAGGGCAGTCGCACTCACGGAGCCTTCTTGCGTCACCACTGCTGCTACTTCGAGCCGCCAGCATACTTACTTCGTGGGGCCGTCATCAGCTTCTTTCTATCCGGCTTGTCGGTTACTTTCGGAGGTTCGTTTAAAGATACGGTGGCACGTGGCAACAGTGGCCCGGCCTCGAACTCCGCGTACGGTATACCGTTTGCAGACATACCTCGGCAATGAATGCGTGTAACATACGGGCTGAACCTCTGCGGGTAATCAAATTTAGTGTTGCTGCGGCTGTGCTTCTTGACGTCAGTGTCCTTGGCGCCCCTGCCTTTCCTGTAGCCTCTGCGCCTAAGTTTCTTTATATGAGCTGTGATGCAGTACCGCGGTTGGAACAAAAAAAGAAACAAATGCAGTAAGTTCTCGCACGTCGCTAACCAGCCGACCTTTACCGACATATATACCTATATAACTAGCCGTCGGAGGCCGGAGTTTGCTTGCACACCTGCGGGCAAAAGTTTCGCGCGCATTGGCGACGACGAAAGGAAATTCGCGGAGATTAGTTTTTGCTGCTCTGAGCGGTTCCTGAATCACCATTTGAGCGCTCTCGTCCAAGACTGTGGCGAGGAGCGGATGTTTACGGGGCGCGTCTTTCGCCAATTGGCCGCTTTGTTTTCGGCCGCGGGGCCCTTCCCCGGCAGACAGGCGCGAGGCGGAAAGCGTCGCGACACGGAACCCGGCCGGCTGCGGCCCCTTTATTGCCTTTTTCCTGCGCCCCGCGCGCCCATTTGGAGCATCGCGGGGCGCGCGCAGACGTATACGCGGGCGACCAAATATAACAAGAGGCTTTGATAACGACGCCAGGCCCCTCGGTCGCGCGAATTGTCGCCGCTTCGGCGAACGGGGCGGACGGCGCTGATTCAGGCGCCGCGAATGCGTCAGCGCAGTCCGGCGGCGGCAGACGGGCCCCCGCGGTGTGTTTGGGCGGTCGGCCGCGTTCGCAACTGCGGCGCGTCTGATTTACACCGCACTCGGGCGCGGCAGACGGCGATTGTTTGGCCGCTTTGTTCTGGCCGCTCTTTTCCCGACGGCGGGTCGATTCTTCGCCGTCGGCGCTTCGCGGTCTCGCGCCTCGCAGATTGCTCCCCGCTGCAGTTGCATAAGCACTCCTCCGCGCGCCGACGTCCGCTAGTCGGCCACGTGTTCCGCCGGCGCACAAACAAGAGCCTTGTCTGGCTCCGGGAGCGCTGTCTCACCGCCACTGGAGCGGACGGCGGCGCGGATGTGTGCCCCGGGGGCAGCCGCGCCTCGCCTCGCTGATACGGCTGCTAATCTGGCTGCGTGGAAAGAAAGGGGCTCACATGCAAAAAGCCCGCCTTCGATGTCTCTGGCGTACTTCTCCGCAGCGCATCGTTCATGCGGCGCGGGCCCAATTTTGGGGGAGAGCTACGTATGCGGTTCGCGCCTGTATGAATGCATCCGTGTGGGTGCTGGGAAACTGTCTTGGACGTGACGCTTTACTCTCTTTACGTAAAGAGCGCGTTAATTAAGAGACAGGTTAAAGGCACTGTGACACGTTTCACGTGGGCAGTTTGTTTTAAAGCTGGTGGATTTGTTATGGGTTCTTTCGGTCTTACCTGGGGTTATATGAGATTGGGATCAAAACCAAACAGTCCCCACTCGTTTTTCATTCTTATCAAGGTGGTGTTGGCAATGGTGCGTGTAACCATGGAGAAGGTAGCACGATTATTTTTTTTTTTGCGTGGATTTACAGATTCTCGAAAAACAATAGGTGCAGAAAACTAACTGCCAGCTTTTTAATTATTATCATGTATAAAGCCCAACTAAGGGTGGCATCTAACTTAAACCAAATGGCGCTCTTTACTTTTACCCAGCCCATCATCCAGCCTTCTCTCACAGCTTCTACTGCGAATATGTGCCAGTTTTCTCTGACATCTCTAACGGTACACAATGACTAGTGAAAGCAAACGATGCTTGCATCTTATCTGGATGGATACTGCGATGGATGTAGAAGTCTCATCTCCGCTACTATATAGTTGCGACGTATATGGACCGACGTATTGCGCAGCCGCACAAAGAGCGGCCAATTCTGTCCCAGTGGAGTCTCTCCGATGCGAAATTTGTTGCTTAATACTGGCCTGTCTCGCAGGAATAACCACGACGTAGGTTGAACTAATAGATGAGACCGAGCCATCCGTATACACATGAGTGCGGTCACTATGTTGGGCGTAAAGTAAGGACAGTGTCCACTGCTGAAGGGCCGGCGTCGATAAGTCCGATTTCTCCGCTATCCCCGGAATTGTAAAGCACACACATGGCTCCCGCAGACACCACAGCGCAGATCAAAGGTGGCGCCACCGGGGTGAACTGTGATGGGATGGACGACTGGTGGTCTGCGACAACCTTTGAAAACCTAGCGTGTGATCTCTGTACCGCCACTGACACAAGGTGATGCTGAGAAATCTTTGTTAGATTACGCATATGAATCCGAAGGGTGTCGAGGGCTGTATACGTCGAAAGCGGGTATTCCAGGGCGATAGCAATGGTTGCAGCTTTTGATGCGCTGAGAGGGAGACCCAGGCATGTGCGAAGGACCTGACCTTGTACAGTCTGGAGGGCACGCAAACTCGTCTCAGATGTGTTTGAAAGCGCTGGTGTACTGCTGTACCGAAAAATTCGCAAGAAGATTGCTCTGTACAGCTGCAGCATTGTCTGAACCCTACGAGTCCCATGATTTTACGCCCAGAAATCAGAGTAGGGTAGCAATAGAGGTTAGCTTTTTCTATAAACAGGTGCAATGCGGGCTCCATCGTATATTCCTGTCTGTGATAACCCCTAAAAAACGATGTGAAGTACAATAGGAAATGGTATGGCCATCTATAGTTACCGGATGTGGAGTCATACATTTGCGTGTAAAAGCCACTGGCGCGCACTTCTCGGATGAAGCGCTCACAACTTGCTCTCGGAGATAGGAAGAAGTTGTGGTTGCTGCCCGCTAAGTCTCGTTCCTGTACTAATATAAGGTTACCAGTACTTGCAGGATGTCAACTGTTTCGGCACTCAGGCAAATACACACAGGTTGAATTTGGCCAGAAACGCGATAAGAGCAACGCTTTTGCTGCAACCTCCCATAGGCGCTAAAAGTCTGATGTTAGCGATTGTGGTGCATGAGACTGCCTCGGCTTCATGTGCTCAGCCATGGGACCACGTCAAGGAATGACTCGAGGGCTGCGAGATATTGCATGCAGGACAAACCGGCGTATCTCTTAGGCGAAACAATGCAAGTCGAGGTTTCAGCTCGAATTGCTTATTTCGCCGGCGGTCCATGCTGCCGTGTCACATTTAAAAAGTACAAGGCCAAAGTTTTCGTGCCAAGCTGTGTGGGCCATTGGTGTATACGTTTTTACCACACAAAAGGCACGCGCGCAGCCCTTCTTCCTGAAGTCAGCTGCAGTGTGGCCGAGCTTACTGGGCGACTCAGGCGTCTGAGTCACCCAACAGTCCCGAGCGCTCGCTCGTACAACGAGGGCTCAAGGCAGCGTGTCGGGGCCTGCTTACGTAAGCCGGGCAGCCCACAGTGTGCAAGTTCATCGGCTCGGCGGCGTCTGGGTCTGAGGAGGCGGGGGGGGGGGGGGGGGGGGAGCACTTTATGTGCGTCAGGCTGCGCGACGCCTGTGCATCCTTTCCTTTGTCGCGGTCACGTCCAGCGCTGCTCGAGCGAACGCCCTCGCAAGCAGAGGCACTGCGGTGGCGATCGCGCCAGACACCCACAGTCTCCGATCCCGCGTCGCGGACTGTGCGGCTGCTTCCTTTCATCGCGGCGCACCGTCGTCGATCCAAGAATTGCATCGGCTGGTTTTTTAACGCGGCCGCGCGGCAGCCTCCGGGGGGATGTTGCAGAACTAGTGGCTTGACCATCTGCGGCCTTGGCGCGCCGGCGTACAGCCGTTTGCCTAATTGTCACTGATTTAATGCATTTGTCTGGAGTGCGCCGATTGTCCTTGTCTTCCTCGGCCGCCGCTGGCTCGCCTTACCTGAGCAGCAGCAGCCTCAACCGTTCTTGAGCTTGTTGCAGAGCGGCTCGTTCATCCACGCCGCGGCCTTGGCGAACGGCGGAGTGCGCGCCCGCTTGCCTAATTGTCGTCGACGCGGCGCACCTCGAGACTGCTGTGCGAATATTGTTCCCAATACACAGGCTTCTTCTTTCGGTGCCTCGACGGGCCATCCACACATACTGAGGGTCCGTTCAGAGTTCGGTTTAATTATTGACAGGTGGCGAGGCTCCCAAGTTTTCTCGCACGCCTGCGAGTACAGACTGCTTGCATGCTCGTTACGAATCTGGGTATCTTGCCTTAGAAAAGACCTCTTTGCTAGAAAAAGACTAACTAGACGACGGGGCGGCGTACACCTTGCACATGATGACACCTGGAACCTAATTATGACGAAAAGCGGAGCACGTGTGAAAAAATTCGACACAGTCGAGACCGCTTACGTGAGGGAATGCGAAAGAATTACTGTACGTTGGTGCATTGTATACGCGTAATGTTTGTACATGCATTAGAGTTCTTTTCTACGAACTTTATGTGTTTGCGTATTAGTTACGCACCAGACTACTAACGCTCGGGCCCTCTCGCTGCAGGGCGATGAGGTTGGCCGAGTTTGCATGTCGTGGACGCAAGGCGTAGACGTTTCGTTGTTGTGATGCCCACGCGCACACACGCGCGCGTATGACACCACCCGGAATACTCTACGACTAGCGGTTTCATCGCAGTCTTGATACGAAAGCCTGGGAGGCATACAGCTCAAGGTGCATATGTCGTCGGTACGAATCCCTGTGGCAAGCTAGCCTCCAACTTGACTAGCACATGTAAGCTATATGCAGCGAGAAATCGTACGACACCGCCCGGAACCTTGTACGACACACGGTTGCGTCACAATTTTGATACGAAAGACGGGAAAACTGGCGCCACATGGAGGCCGGTTAGCGGCCAGACAAACTACATGTATAGGATTGTCTGAAGTGGCGGTGCTCGGGTTGCTGGGTGCGTCATGCGGCCACTTGATGACGTCACCCTATTTTTCTTGCCATCGCGCCGGGATTTTCTGTACCATCTGTGAGTACACACACACACACACGCCGCCGGCTTTTCTCGTAATTTATTTATTTAAGCATACCGTAAGCCTAATTAGGCTCTTACAGGAGTGGGCAAAATAATGGGACACTTATACAAAACAATAGCATATCCAGCATAACATACACAAGATACAAAACATGCGCACTGCAGTAGGATAGACATAGCTAATAGGCTGATAACAAATATACAGTGCGTACTAGTAATGGTACGTGTAGAAAGCATTAGAACCACCGCACAAGGGGAGTTAATGACACAGCTATAGGCCCATCTTTGGACCCTTCACCAAAAGACAACATTCACCGAAAGATCAATGTGCCCTCCTTTGCAGCGGAAGGCGGGCTTCCGCGGGGCGGAGTAAAGTGCGCTCTCCGCGAACGTGACCCGCTGTTCGCTCCCACTTCAGCGTCGTTGGCACTCTCGCCCATTAAGATAGAGAGCCGGGCGTGTTGGACAAGAGTGTTGTGGCTGTCTTTGCCACAACACTAATGTCCAGTTTAGGCCGTTGTGACTGTACTTTGCTATCAGCATGGCAAAACATCCACTGTTCTTGAGCTCGGTGCATCAAAATGCAGTTCGACGGCGCTGATGTTGCGCGCCATTTTATGTTTCCTGGATAACCGCGCGGGTCAAAGCGCTCCCGCAGACGCGCAGCTGCGGCGTCCAGTCAGTGCCATGCCGTGTGTCACTGGCACCGGCAGTCGGAGCTGCACCTAGCCGAAGCGCATAAATCGCGGTGGTTCCCCTTCCGCCGTTTCTTCTGTCGGGGGCACCCCCCGCTCGTATCGCGGTTCCGCTCGGCGCGCGAGACAGGGCGGCCCGCTTCCGTCGGCGCCTGCAGCGGATTCAATCTCGTCGCGGCGCCCGTTCACCCCGTCTCGCCGCTGGACCCTTCGGCGCTCCGGCCGCGAATTCGTCCCTCGTTCTGTTCTCTCTCTTACCCGCTGCGCCGAGTCACGAGTCAATAATGGCGCACGTGGGCTGAGCCCTGCGCACGGTGCAATGGGATTAGGATCAGCGCGTTGTGTTTGCTGGCGTTCCACGTCCGCCGCTGATACCTGTCGCCAGGGTGCGAGAGCGGGGCTTAGCTGCCTAATCGCCCAAATAAAGATGGCGCCGCCTGTCAGCTCAAGACCAGGGCGTCGGGGGAGAGGACGTTCTCCTCGGGTCAGCGAGAGGGGCTGCTCCATCCCTTCTCGCGTAATCCTCGCCGGCCGTCTCTCATACGCGCTGCTAACACTGTTCGGGCTCCCCGCAGCTGCAGCGCGCCGGCGGCCTGCCCTCGGCTGCTGTTGCTGTGCGGCTGCTCTCCGGCGAGAATCTGCCGGCACTGGTCGAGGCCCCCCTCTTACGCAAATGCAGCCTGTCGGCGAGATAGCTCGGACGACCTTTTCTGGAGGCTGCAGCCGTCGCCTTATGATCCAAAGCCCGGCGACTGCCGAAGGACGCTAATGAGTGCTCTGCCTCCGTTTGGCCGAGTCTTTCAACTTTTTCGCCTCTTTGCAACTGGTCAGTCTCGCCGTTGGTACCAGAGCCGACGAATGACGTGGATGAAAAATTGTGGCAGAATATTGCCGCCGGTTAGAACGAGAGCGAACAGTGTGTTCAATAATATCCTTTTTGTGACATCCTCGCTACACTTCGATCTGGCTTGCGCCCACCAGTAGATCCGATGACGGTAGTAATCGCTCGGCGGCAGCCTTTAGTCTACTGCTCGTCGCCCCTTGAACGCGAGGCGCTCTCCGTACCGTCTACACGTTGTCTTCGCGATAGCCATCGACACAATATAATACGTATATACAACACGTCATGTACATTTCAAAGCAGTTCGCGCTTTCATCTTTCACATCGTGCGACAGCATTTTACCCCCTTACTTGCTGATCTCGTTTTTTAACCTATTTCTTTCGCATTTTCCCATACTTCTTTCCTTAACGACTAAGTGACCTATTCTAATGCGTTAACAGAACTTGCTGTTAGGCTAGTTTGTTCATAGTCGTAAGTCAGACGGAAGAGAAGCTATATAGATGGACACAGACAGCCTGCGACCCCATATCCGTGTCTGTCTATTTAGCACTCATCTGCCTGATTTACAGCCTATTCTGGGCCCTCGTACATGTCTGCAGACCTCAGTTTTCGGGAATGAAGGTTTCTAAAGCTGCGTTCGTATAAAACATTGCGCCATTGCGCAGAGCCACATAGATGGACACAGATAGTATGTGGCCTCTTATCCGTGTCTGTCTATGATAGCACTCCTCTGTCTGATTTAAAGCCTGTTCTGGGCCCTTGCATATATCTTGAGACCTCAGTTTTCGGGAATTAAGGTTTCTAAACTGTGTCCGTGTAAAACCTTACGCCATTCCACAGCTTTGTCAGTAAATCAGATTTTCTGGGAATTATCACGAAACATGGATTCAATCAATAACCGCCACTGATCAGTCGGGCGGCGCAAAATTGTTAGAGTGCCGTTAAAGAGCGAAAAAATAGTGCAATATTGCGACGTCTAGTAACTTCACCATCACGTGACGATACTGTGGTGTGCACAGAACAAGGTCAAGAAAAAACGGCGTGTAAAAGCTGAGAGAAAAAAAAAGGGGGCACACATAATGTGCTTGCCATGTGCCAGTGTTTCCTCCCTCCCAAGACGTCGTCATTTCTCGCTAATCCCTGTTTACATTCACAACTGTTCTCATTCAGGATTCCGCTGCGTCGATTCTAAACCTACACCATCTTTTGGCAAATGCCTGCGGGGATAGTGTAATATGACTGAACATTTGCACCTTCCGTTTGCAATACGAAGTAGCGTCAGCTCGACATCAGCTCGGAAACGCGATGCTGGGGTACGAGAGCCGTAGAAAGCAAACGCGGTGAAGTAATGGACCGTTTTTGAGTGCTTAGCTTTCTACAGCTAGTGGCGAAATCAATGATATCAACCTAAAGCCAGAGATAAGCCGATGGTCAAGAAGAGCCATAACAGGTTTCTAAATATTAAGCGAATGACTGAGAGCGCTTGCATAATCAAAATGTGAATACGCTTGCCTTATTATCTCATCTGGGCACCGTTACGTTATTTTGGGCATCTTCATGAACGTGTTCGAGTACGCGGTGCAATATTCTGTCCATTTTCGCGTGAGATTTTCGACAGCCCGTTCTTACTGGCGGGACTGTTGTCGGGCTTTGAAAACCCCGGTGCAGGTTTATAATAATTATAATTTTCGACAATAATGTTATTGTCACCGTCAAGGGCAATACGACAAAAACAGGCCGGTCTAAGCCTTTAGTTGGCTTGTATGACCATGCCTAAACGACACACACGGTGACTGAAATGCATAGCGATCCATGAGCGTAAGGACAAGGAAGAAAAATACAATAAATGACGAATAACAACACGAGATGGAAGCCGGTCAGCCTACTGAAAACAAATCAAAAAAGAGGTTAGAAGCAATAAATCTAATGACGCGAAAAATTTCTCTAAGCCTTGAGTGTAACTTTTCCATTCATTCTACGACAGTCCCTTCGGCCTTTAGAAGTCGCGAGAAAGATCCCATCCGGCAGTTTGTTAAAAAATAACCGGAACATAAGCACAACGTCTAGCCGCGCCAGGGCTGGGCACGATATTGAAAAAAAAAAAAAGTATCCTCGGTACCGATACCCGATACTTTCAAAAGTAATATTTCCGATGCCGTTATAAGATACCGAACCAAAATTGATTTCCGTTACAGATACTCGGTACTTTAGCGTTGATGCTGCGATACACCACTGACGTTTCTAATATTAATAACGTTGGTAATATGATTTGCAAAGTTTAAAAATTTGTCCGTGATTTCTGGAATGTTTTGTATGTATGATATAGCGCACGCACTGTATCTGAAAGGGTTTTAACGAATCCGGCCGCACAGCTTTCTTAAAGCTCCACTCTCGTCGCAGCTGTTCTAGTTAAAACTTTCGCATTGGAGTGAAGCCATGGGGATATTGAAGCGATTACTTCCATCAGCAGCCTCGCAAAATATTTTTTTAAGCTAATGTTACTCATGCGAACCGGACTTTGAGCGCTTGAAGCCGTTTCTGATGCTCTTCGTTTGCTACTGCAGTATTTATTGGTTGTCTCTGTCTCTACCCTGTGCAAAACAGAGCAAGCTCCGTGCGCTTGAGAAAGCCCAACAGTTATTTCACCAGCACAATGGTTAACAGACGTTTGAAGTTGAACACTATTCGTTAAACCTAGAAGGAAAACAAGAAACAATAAAATGGCTCAGGTTATTATTAGGCCGACCATACTTTGCTAATCCGGTATTCAGGTGCGTTTTACTTTGCGGTAGTAGCAAGTAACAGCATTTCTTAAAACCGCTGGTCCGAAAGAGCCCCGTGCACGATGCGGTCGTGCATTGAGCGAAGCAATTGAAAAAAATACTCTCTACAGGAGCCACACGCCATGTTGTATTCTATGAAGGCGCCTTTTATCAACGGATGAGAAAGAAGCATAACCACGTCGACTCGAGGATCCTGGAGGCATAGTTAAGAAACTCAAATTTCACTATAGCGCATCTTGAGAATTGCGGCTCAGTTGTTGTAGCTTAGCTAGCTCCTCCAAACGAAATGAATGCGCGTCAGCTGATGCATTTGACGCTGCCGGTGCTCGTGACCCCATTGACCCGCATGTGGGAAAGCGCGTGACCTTAATCGTGGTTGCAATGTAAACAACAAGTTTTTGTGTAAGCTCATGAGCATGAAAACGAAAGTCTTCGGTTTAAGTTGACAACCACCACAACTTTAAGTGGAGGGTAAGGGGTGTTGCTTCTGCCGCGATGGTGAGCCTTTCTCGTCATCCCATCTGTCATCGAGTGTGCAGAAGCTTAACACATACGTCCACTATCTTGCGAAGAACGAATGTGGGAAGAAAGACGACTGGACCGGGCCAACGGCACTGGCATCCTCTGGTCCTAATTCATCCCTGTTTTTTCGGTGTGCTACCGTCTGTGCGAGCACCGCCGGCCCAAAGTCTGTCTCGAAGCAGCCTCAAAACCTGCGGCAACTTCTTTTTTTTTTTAGAATGGGTATCGTTAAAATACACGATACACTAAAAATGTATTTTCGATACCGATACTTCGATACTTTCATTTTTGGCCAGCGATACCTAATACCGATACACAAAAAGTATCGAAAGACAGTAGCGAAAGTGCATGCACCTTCGATAATGCATGTTTTGGCCGCATCTTGTGGCCGAATGAAGAACAACGTAACGAATGTGTTTTATAAGCTCCCACGTGACGGTACTTCCGTGTTCAAATGCAGAATTCTAATAATTTTTAAGGACGACTGGTTCATTGAACAAAGGTTTGAAGTTTGGTGCTCCTGGTTCGCGGAAGATATTTGCAGCTGGCAATATAGGACAGTTATAGGCAACATTTTTATGGACATTTTTTACGATACTGTCGATCCAGCCGCCGCGGTGGCTCAGTGGTTATGGTGCTAGGCTTCTGACCCGTAAGACGCGGGTTCAATCATGGCCGCGGCGGTTGCATTTCGTGCGTTGCATTTCGTCGGACAGCCGGAAAAACCGGACTTGCCCAGAAACGCAGTGATACTCGGAATCGCTTCTGACGAAGGACCTTAGTGTTGAACTTGACGCTGGTTAGAGCGTACGAGTCTTGAGTCGAACTCTTCACTGAGGAGTGAAACACGAACCACCTTTACAGGCTGAGTTGTTCGAAACTGGGTTTGCCCCCGAGGGGGCGCAGCGGGGCTTGCGGAGCCTCCTCCAAGCACACACCCCTGAAGAAGCCGGGCGCCGGGCCGGGGATGGCTTGTACACATTTTTACCGGTGAGTGTCCGGCGGTGGGTTTCGAAGCAACCACCTCCCGCCACCGCCGCCGCCTGATTACACCCACTGCAGGCCAAAGGCCTCTCCCATGTCTCTCCAATTAACCCTGTGCTTTGCCAGCTGCGCCCACCCTATGCCTGCAAACTTCCTAATCTCATCCGCCCACCTAACCTTCTGCCGCCCCCTGCTACGCTTACTTTCTCTTGGGATCCACTCCGTTACCCTTAAGGACCAGCGGTTATCTTGCCTTCGCATTACATGCCCTGCCCAAGCCCATTTCTTCCTCTTGGTTTCGACTGGGATGTCATTAACACGCGTTTGTTCCCTCACCCACTCTGCTCGCTTCCGGTCTCTTAACGTTACACCTATCATTCTTCTTTCCATGGCTCGCTGCATTGTCCTTAACTTAAGCTGAACTCTTTTCTTTAGTCTCCACGTCTCTTACCCGTAAGTGAGTACCGGTAAGATACAGCTGTTGTACAGTTTCCTCTTGAGGGATATTGGCAACCTGCCGTTCATGATCCGAGAAAACCTGCCATATGCACTCCACCCCATTCTTATCCTCCTAGTTATTTCCCGCTCATGATCCGGATCAGCTGTCACTACCTGCCTTAAGTAGACGTATTCTTTTACCAGTTCCAGCACCTCATTGCCAATTGTGAACTGCTGTTCGCTTGCTAGACTGTTGAACAGTACTTTGGTTTTCTGCATGCTAATTTTTAGACCCACCATTATGCTCTGCCTGTCTAACTCATTGATCATGATTTGCAAAGTATAATTTTATTCCATCACTCCGGAAATGTTTGAGTATAACTGTTTGAACGAAAGTGATCAGAAATTAGGCAATCTTATGTAATAAAAAGTTCACATCTGGCGTAGTATTTACACGAAAAACACGTTTTTTAGCCTATATTTCAATAAACGAGAAACACGTTAATGACAGACGCCAGGCCAGTGCAAAAAAAAAAAAATTGTAATTCTGTATCAGAGTATAGTCTATGTCAAGGAATGGACCAAAAATTTCCTGATTGACACCGGCAATAGCATTTTCACGCGGTATAACAAACAAGCAATTTTACGAATTTTGGCATAGATGTAGGATAATTGGGTGGACCAAAAGAGACTGGAGTCAAACCACATGCCTAAATACTAGGGGCGTGCGAATATTAGAAATTTCGAATGCGAATCGAATATGCTTATTATTCGGTTCATGTTCGTATTTGAGAAATTGATGTTCGAGGATTTTCGAATATTCGGCTGCGACCGATCGAATACCGCGCTGACTTTCATAAATACATCCGTGGCAAAACCACAATTGTCTGAGATAACAATCCGAAGACCGAGTTTAAGACGTCTAGAAAACAGTACAAAGGCGCCCGCTGCGCTCTCTTTTCCCGTCGTTAATCGCGTGGATCGATCGCATTCGGACGCAGCTAGACATGGGCCTCGCGCGAATTTCCTCAAGTTGGCTTTCCCACACACCACACGTGATAAGAACACGATGGCCGACCATTCACTTCGTACAATCACAACGCGAAAGCAAGCGGTTTTTTGTTCGACCCTTCCATACTGTACTGCATTCCTAACGCCCACCCCCATGGTGCTCGTCCTGTAGTTTTCACAACTCTTCCAGCGTTTTGGTCAACTGTGACAAGAGGGAAAGCCCACTTGCGGAGTTTCGTATGGGGCTCCTGAAAAGGGTTCTGAGTCGGAGTGTCACCGTCAGGGCTAGCGATCATGTAAAAATCCCGCCTATTGCATGGAGCACTGCAACCCGCGCACCTTTGATGTGCGCGTAACGACAGGCGTGACGACGATTGGAGGGCCCTTGCCGCTAGGCCAAAAAAATGGCCTGGTCACGTAGTTTCGGTTTGTGAGCTACGCCGCCAGGCCGCGGCGCGGCCAGCCGCGCATTCGCCAGCTGTCCGAATCTAGCAGCGCGCCGCTTTCAGACACAGACTAGCGCGTCGCTGGACATTTCTTTTTTTTTTTTGTTTACAAGCATTCTCCCCTTTGCATCCAGTGTGCGTTCCCTACGCTTACGTCTGTGCTGTTCTTCCAGCACGCCGAAACCGCGCGCTTGTCGCGGGCTTTTCGCGTTTGTGCGATGGAGCCTCCTGACAAGGCTCCACTGCATTTCCCCATTTTTAGCATTTTCCTTTTTAGGGGTGCGAGGAGCATTTTTTAACTCGACTCTGGGATTATTCGGCCTTTCTTCTAGGCCCTTGAAGTCCATATTATTGAGCTTTTACTTCACGTTACGTTTAGTTGCTAGTCATGTGTGATTGATGGATTTCATTTTGTTACTATTTTTTAACGACCACATTACAAGCTGCATACTGTTATGCTGTCTAATCAAGCAGTATATATCTCTGTGCACATCTTTTTTTTTTTAAGTACGCTGCTGAGTCAGTTAAGTTTATACCCCTGTCACACGGGCATTTCGAGGGCCCTCGAGCGCTGCCCAAGGTTGCTAGCGTTGCTTCGAGCGGCGCCAAGCGCACTTTCGTACACGACACATCCACGGTGCAAAAACATGAACAAACATTATTCGCATAAAATTTAATGCAAGCAGCCTGTAAAATTATTTTAAAATTATATTAGACTGGTTTTGAGTGCATTAAGCGCATTAATTTTGCGTTGCAGTCTTTGCGTTGCTTGCGTACTTAACGTTGACAACATGGCGGCACCCTGCCCGCCCGCTTCACAGCGATAACAGCTTCGTCGCTAATCCCTCAAAGCAATATCGTGTTCCAAGCTGTTGTATTCGCCTTCAATTTGCCCATTCTTACCCTCGCATAAAGTTTCAAGAGGCAAATAGCTCTTATTTTTCAGATATCATGGCGATTTCCCACGTCTTAAGCCTGACGAAGCAGCGCTCCGACGCAGTTGGACTGGCTTGGTTTTGGCTCGTCTTGTATTAGTGTGGCTATAGCAGTGTATGCATATGTCCGTCGCGTACGTGTAATTAAAAGGGTTTTGAACGACTTTCGCGTATGCCTGTATTTCAGCATTTAGTATACATTTATTAAATAGTTTTGTTATTTTTCCAAAATCCAAAGTAGCGATTGTGGCGCCACACATCCGTGGCGTAAGACACGAGAACCATTTCAATGGCCATTGAGATATGCCGTGTAGCAGCGGCGAGTTCGATGGCGATTGAGAATCTCGAAGGCCCTCGACTCGAGGGTGATTGAAACTGGCCGTGTGACAGGGGTATTAGTTTATTTCGCTTGCTAAGGCCATGAACAATTTGGAAAAAAGTAAGGACAACGCCATTTGCCCATCTATCTTTTTCTGAATTTTTTTTCTTACTGAACAGGTATTTGATATTCGACTAGATATTCGAAGACATTTTTTCTCCATATTCTTATTCAATTTCGAAAATTCCAATAATCGCCCAACCCTACTAAATACCAGGACTGAAAAAAACTAACAGGAGGGCAAGAACAATGTGCACATCGAGAAATGTGCAGGTAGAGTGAATCAGAACGTGTGAATTTCTTCAGCGGGCTGCAAAAGCAAACAAGCTTTTGATTTACAATAACTTATCTCAATCAAGTTTGACATCGAACAAGTTCATTAGGTTTATGACGTCACTTTGAAACATTGCAAGTCCGTTCGAGAAATTCACGTATCAACAAGCGCAGTATCATCAGCCTATGAAAATATTTTGCAAGTGGATGGCTCATTATACATGTCCCTTACGAACACATTAAAAAGCGGGGGAGACAACTGGAACCTTGTGGAGCAACAGCCTTGGGAAAAACAGGTGAACTACGGTCATTTTAAATTGAGACCGGAACGGGGAACGACCTGCAAGAAAATGTTGAAGCAGTCGGAAGAAGGGACCGCGGAAACATAAGGTACAAAGTTTAGCCAGCAAAAGAACATTGCATACCGCGTATAATGCTTTTGCGATGTCTAATAAAAGTGCACATATGATACCAGATTTCTTTAAAACGAAATAAAAAACGATCACTTCATTCTTCTAATAAAACTTCTAAGCCCTTCGATAAAACCGCATTGGCACTCAGAAAAATCCCTCGTGTTTCTGAATAAAACTTTTCATTAATAAGAGTATATGTTTTTCAAGAACTTTCGTTAAACTGGGCAGGATGGAAATCGATCGATAATTCTGCACGCATTTAGCATCCCTGCCTTTAAAATATTCAACGAACTACGGCTGTTTTCAACTGGGCAGGAATACTGGCGCTAGTAAATATATAGCTTAAGAGCTATAGTAAGACCTCATCCAGCATACCAGAATAGCGTTCAAGATTAAGCATGCGAACTCCACAGATTTCCGGTAACTGTCGGCAACCGAAGCTGCCCCGTAGAACAAGAAGTTCTTGTTCTGTAATGGTGGAAAGGAAAGCAAACTCATTTACCGAGTTAGTCGTAGTGCTAGAGATGTAACGTGATTGCTTAGACATCCCAGAAAACTGAGCCAAGAACTGGTTAGGTATTAACGGCGTAGGTTAAATATGAATCAATACTGTTCTGAATATTGTTATTCGGGTTTGATGGGAGAACGCGCACCTCATTTATAAGACACCAATATTGCTTTGGCATCATCTCGAGCCCAATGGAAACGTCTTCCGTGGTAGGGGAGTTTGGCCGCCCCAATTAGAGCATTTATTTTTTTTTCCGAGAAATTACGAAGTGAGTACGCAGCATGCTATCACTGGGCGACCTTCGGCAGTGCTGCCACAGCAGATCTTTTTCTTTGATCGCAGGCAATCTCTCATTGCTCATTCAGGGTTGATTCCAACGACGTTATACGGACATAAACCTTCCCTTCACTGGACTTGATTTTCCTTCCATAATTTTCCTTTCACTGGGCATGAATAATTTCCATCGAGCGCGAAAACTGATTATATAATTCGGACCTATTGGTGGTATCAAGCAGTCTTGACCAGTCAAATAAGGCAGCTTATCAAACGGAACATAATAAGTTATGGTACGGAAAATGTCATATTTGGAACACGGTGAAGAAAGAGACGCAACTGAGAGGCGATAAAGTAGCTATCAGTTACGTTCTGTTAACGCTGCACTATGAACTGACTCGACGTCCGTGCGGATGTTAAAGTGATCGATGCAAGATCATTCCAAATTATCTTGAATGAATTCTTCCCGAGTTGGAGCGGCAACATTGCTTTCAAGGTCATGCTTTGCGAAAATGTCAAAGTAATCGGATGGCGAAGATGCTGCAGGGTTAATGATGTATATGTTAAAAGCGCAAACTAAACACAGGCTAGGTAAGACCCAACGCCGACCTTACTAAATATGCTTCCGGGTCATCAAAAAACGAGGCTAGGTTGCCCGACAGTGCTCTGTATATTGATAACAGCTAAACACGAATGAATTGGTTCGAAATCTTCAGTGCCAAAGATTCTGCGCTGGATAAAATTAATCACCAACTGCTCCGCACTCCAAGCTTCCTGAACAAAAATGGCTATACAACCGCCTCAGTGGGTGTTTTGAGTACACCAGAGAGAAACGAAGCCTGGGAGACTGATGGCATACCCAACAATCCTGGACAACAGCATTTTTGAGCGGGAAACCGTTCATGGGCGCAGTTTTTTCATATCATGCCAGATTTCACTATAACAATCAATATATCTGCAGATCACCCAACGACAGTCTTGTTTTTTTTTCTCTATTAACGTTTTTGCTATCTGGAAAAACGTTCCCAATTTGTTTCCTATGACAGTCTTAACTGTTTGATGCGATCGATGGAAACACGTTAAAAGAAAGATTTTGCTACATATCAGAAGAATGGACTATTTACTTTCAGTGTTTCCACAACAGTATCTGACAATTTTCCAATTTTTAAAAAAATTTTGTCCGAGAATGTTGGACACGTTAGTTTCAGATGTAGACAGGTTTATTTCATTTTCCAGAGTTAACCTTGGACAGAACATTCATTCCTCATCGCTCACGTCACTGAGTTTTGGGTTACGACGCACTACGCCGACAACGAACAACAACTGCGCCGCAAACTTCAGAATACCTCCCTGGAACTGATGTCGCTTTATGCATCAAGTAATGTCCCCGCCATTGATGGCTCCTTGTTAGTGGAGCGAATGCAAGCTCCGAGCACTCCTCAGCGTTCGGACGGAGCGAAAAAAACAACAACAAAAAAACGGAGGTAATCTAACCAACTGAATTTGGTTACAAGACTGCCTTCTCCCTCAAAGATCGCTCACAGGGATCACCCCAGTCGCGCGCAATGCCTCCCAGATGGCGTACAGATTTCAAGAAGCGTTGCTTTCATAGTAGCCTATAGTAGAAGTAGTATGCGGGGTTTATTTTGCTGCCTGTCCAAAAAGGATCATAGGTCAAACTGGAGTCTAAACGAATCGTCCAGGCATCCTTTACGCACCTTTAAATCGGTCATGGAACAAACTTTAGTCATAAAGCAGTTATAAAAAAAAAACTAATAACGTATTACTCACGGTAACACAGACAGAAAAAAAAGATTGTAAAACGTCTCGATATTCCTAAAGGGATAATTAGCGCTGTAGACATGTAAATAATTAAGTAATATCTTTCACAGTTCGAAGTGAAGGCTGCAAGAAGCCGGATGCAAACTAGCCCTTGACGTTGTTGTGCAGCTCTCCAGCAGCATGCGAGCTCAACTGAGTGACGCACGCATATATTCTGGCGCACAGAAAGCAGTCTCAAATGTGATGCGGAAATAGAATAAGATCGGTCTTTCAACACCGAGGTGTTAATTTCTTGGCGTTAAGGCTGCTAGAGCATCCTAACTTTGTCGTCTCTTTAGGTACGATGCGTTTGTTTAAACAGTACTGCTGCTTGTGGGTCTGAAAAATGTTCTAGTCTTGTTGGCACGCGTACGTGAGTAGCAATTGTTTCTTTCAACCTCTTGTATGATCTTACGGTATTTAAACCGGAACAATAGGACCGCCAAAGTAATTTAATCGCAAAATATTCTCACCACAGCTCGCTCTTAATCTATTCTACAAATGTTTCTGATCTGGCACTTTCCCAGGCTCCGCTGTAGTCGTTGCGGTGCCACAGCTGCACTGTGTCGTAGGTTTGACGTCCACTTAAACTCGTTAGCGGGTGTTTACATCTCTCAGCAACGTAAATAGCTTTGGCAGCAACGATGGCGGTGATGACTTCAGACCAAATTAAACCGCAGACAGTTCTGCGAAAAGCGTCGAAATGCGAATGCTCCAGAGTGGGCATTCCCGCAATGTCGCTCCCGCCGAAGCACGGCCACTATTATACGGACCCATCGAAAGCACGCTCTCACCCCCGAAAGCCTTGGCTAACCTTTCACTATAGCGTGGCAGACGCACTTGACCATAAGATTTCGTTCCGTTTCCACGGAGGCGGAATGCTTACGGGGCTTTGTAGCACTGTGTAACCTCGCCGCTCCTGGACAATGGGAACTCGTCGACGGCGGTATATTTACCGCATTACGCCGATCTGTCGAGCTACGCTTGTCAAAAAGTACTGCATTTTTTTTTTATCACATCTTGCAGCAGCTGCAGTATCGGCGCATGCAAGGAAGGTCTCTGCAGCCTTCTCGCGGTAACCAGAGTCCTTCGACGGCCGTAACGAGCGCGCCGCCGTTACCCTTTCTTTGCCTGACGATCTGACGGTATAGGCCACCGAGCTTCGGCCGCCACTGCGATCGCACGGCGTCCCAGTTTGCAACGCGCCCGTCTGGCTGCGTAAAATGCTTTGAGCGGTTGCCTCGCCACCAAAAACAAGGCCTACCAGCTCATTCGTTTCCTGTTCTGTTCTTTCCTTTTCTCTCGAGAAGAAAAAAAAAAGGGAACCCCGGGAGAAGAATAAGAAAACTTCCGCGCCGGCTGTTCGCTTTCGGCTCCTCGCGTTTGGCGCAGAGAAAAAAAACCAGCAAGAAAACTTAAAACGCTCGCCATCGAGAGCTCTTGTCGGCTGAGCCGTAAAGTGGTTCTCACGGCTGCCGCTGCTGCTTTGCAGGCCTTGTCTGCGAGGACGGCGGCAGCGCACTCCCCGAGCCTCGCATGCGCTGACCGGGGCCAACATTCTCGGTGTAGTTATCCCCGGCGAGTTATCCCCGACTACCACTCGTGGCAGAGGCTGATAATTGGGAACGGCCGTCGCTGTACGATCGATTCCGGGGGTAAAGCAAGACGGCGTCGGGACTGGGGGCAGCTAATGAAGCCTAGCCGTATACCGATTACTGTAACCCCCCTCCTCTTCCTCCATCTCTCCTTCCTCTTCGCCGCTTGATGCGGTCGACTGCGTTAAGCACATCATATTTTTCATCCAATCCCCTCCACCAGAAGAGCCAGAGGTACACCAGACTTCTCCACAAATTTTGTGGCTGCGCCACTGATCGACCGGTGCAGCGCAGCCATTGTGGGAAAGAAAAAAAGAATATAAAGGGAAGGCGGCAGAAACCATGACATCACTTTCTGTGAAACCAGACCGATTTCGACATCGGGTACGGTTTCGGTCACGTGGTTGCGCCACTCCCTGCAAGCGCAGCCCGCTCGGCGAATCGGTCCCGCGAAGGGGGCGAAACCCCGTGGTTACCATCCTGGGGTTCTCGTTCGCAAGGCAGTTGGCGCGTCTACGTGCGGAAGATCGGCTGATCACAGGCGGGACGCCCTTGGCGATGGCCAATCGTGGCTGGACATCAGACGCGCGAAGAGCTTTGCACATGTGGCCCCATAACTGGCTTTGACCCAACAACGTGTCTCTAATTCACAGAGCCGACGAGGTCAAATGCGCCTGATGAGCGCACGACCAAGAAAACAAGCGAAATTCGCTCAGGAGCAAGAACGAGTCTCGGTTTTTAAGAGGCAAGGATGCCGTTGACGGTGGTCTAAAATTGCGAGCCAAACGTAATTTTCTTTTTTTTTTTGCAGTTCTATTTTTTTTTTGCGGTTACGTTTGTGTGTCTACCTATGTCGCTGTGCCTGAATTATATGGTGATTTCCGCCATACTCTTGGCGTTGGGTTGGGAATGAAAATGCTGTGCGTTCCTTCTTCACGGCTGAAATCTTCAAGTCACTAATTTAGTGAACATGGTCTCTTGCCTTTTTCTTCCCCTCTTACGAGGCAGCCTTTGACGTGTTGCAGCCTGTTATAGGTCGTTTAGATGCAGAAACCAGAGGCCCATGTGGGTAGAAGGTACGGAGGTTAGTCAGGGAAATTCCGGTCTACTACTTCGGGGAAAACACCCTCATTTGCGAGCCATACGCATGGGGGACGTTGTTGACACCCGCGGATGTCGGCCACAACGCCGACTGCTGCCGCTGCTGGCCTCGGTGCATGCTTTCGCAAGGATATGGCCTTGGCCCCCATGTGCGTCTGAATACATGAGCTGTTTTCGGACACTCCTTGCCGTCGACGGTATTTTTCCACGTCAGGATCTCTTTTAGTCGCGCTCATAATCAACGGCACGCGGCCCGGCGCTTGTTCTGCACAGGTCTCACCGTCTTGCGGAAACGAGCAAGGCATCATTTTCTCGAAGTGTGCTGTGTTTCCTGTCCTCGGTGATTCGACGAAAGAATGCGGGGCCAAGAGTGGCCGGATGGTGGTCCGAAGAAACAGACATTGGCTTCCCTTGACAAAGGAGTTTGATAGAAATTAGTGGACCTTACTCCATCAAGCCAGTGTCCTCGTTGCAACGTTTCTGTCCAGCTCGTCTTATAGGCTGGCTATGGTACTGTCTTCCCAAGCAGACCTGGCCGACAGTTGGTAACGAGTTGCCGACCAGTCGGCGGCCAGTTTTTTCGACCAGACAAGCGAGCGAAGGTCGGCATGTGTTCGGCTGCTGACCTTGTCGGCGGACAGTTGGCCAGAAAGGTCGGCCCGAGGTCTTGCGCCAACGAATTGTCGGTACTTTGTCTCGCACTTCGCAACGCGAGGTCCAGTAAAACTTTTTCCAAGGTAGGCTGCCCGCAGAAGCTTTTAAAGTTGCTTTGAAATGACATCTCTCTGGGCGTGAGATTTTCTGAATTCGAAGGCGTGACTGCAGACAGTAAATAAAAGTGATCGCTTAGGAACAATACGTGAGAAAGAAAGATAAATGATCTTCGAAAACAATGTCACTATGCATTATGAGGTATCGTATAGGCTGAATTCAACAATTTATGCATATGAAGTCATGCATAATCATAGCAAGTAACATCCACACCATCGATCGGGTTCGGCGCAGAAATTTAATTCTTCGCATATCGCGAAACCGCTGGGCTTTTTCGTCATGAAGAGAGCCAAAGTTTTGAAAGGGTTTTTAATAAAAGATACGTATAGCTGATGAAAGTAGTTCAGCTTATCCGTTGCAGGTACGTGTATGATGGAAATATTTTCGGTCAGTGGAAAAGCGCCTTTTAGGAAAAATGTGTTTCGAGGGTGCAAATTTGGGGAATGCAGTTGCTGAGTGGCGTGACCTGGTTTGTGTTACGTGTGACTTTCCCATGCGTCATTTTGGAAAGTGGATCTAAACTGATGGCTTCATGCACTCCTACTGCTGCACAGAATTTCTTAATTGGCGATCAACGTATTAATTTTCTTTTTATAGGGCGGATGGTTGATAGAAAGTTGCAAGTCTCCACCTTTCCCGCAGTGGGTCATTATTGGCTTGTGTATATCGACGTTGGCCGTTGATGACAGCCTAATGTTGGTTGCCTACTGTATACGGCTGTCTTAGGTCAGTGTCATTCCTCATGGTTGGGCCAAGGTCATCACCCACCTTGGGCCAACCTTGCCCAATTTGACCAGGTACGCAGCGGCTATGCTGTGCCTAGCACTTTTGTGTACTAGGGTTAGGTCATTTGCTTTTGTCCTGAAGTTTCGCAATGGTTTCTGCTAAAATACTAGCGGAAGCTTTTCCCGATATTTTATTAACTCGATGTAGGCGGCGGATTCAAAAAGACCTGACGCTGGCCAATCCAACACGATGGTCGCTCACGAATTGATTTACATATATTTGTTCTGCACAGACAAGGCTTTTAGTTCGCAGTTTGCTTGTAACTGCCCAGCGCGTTGACTCGCGTAAGTTGCTGCGGCTATCACAATTAGTTGGAGGGTGGCCACCTGTCTATCATGAATGGGCCTTGCGCACGAACAGCTTTTTGAATGATTCTCCGATTCGTGGCAGTTCTTACGTGTTGACCTTCGAAGGCTCCATTCAAGATTAGACTTCGCTTCCTGATTTAATGCTCCGCACATAATTTCAACAATTAGTCTCATATATGGCAAATTCACATGATTAAATATTCACATTTCCATAAGAATGACAAAATTTCCGAGCCACAACCTCGTGATGCATGGACAGTGTGAGCCAAAGCTTTCATAATTCCAAAAACAGTCCTTGCCCGCAGGTGTCATGAAAAAAATATCATACCTCCAAAGCCTAATTCCAAACAATTACTCAGAAGCTTGAGAGTCATTCTTAAGCATATGCAACGTATATCGAGCGCAAGAAGGCAGACGGGCATTATAAATTTTTTTAGTTGAATTGTGTAGTCATGATTATTACTTCAGGCAACCAGCGCCTTGAAAACAAAAAAAAGGGGGGGAGTAACATTTATGAGGTCACAACAGAAGGAGTACAGCACGAACGCCTTGTTGTCTTCCTCCTTCGTGAGTTACGTGAGGATGTGCAAGCTTGCATAAAAAGTGAAAACGAGTTATTTTCCTTTTCTTTCTCCTCCTCTCTTATAGTTACGCCGGGAGGAAGAAAGTCATTTTCTTAGTTATTTCCTTAACCTCTCGCTGCGAACGAACAACGCTGCACGCGTGTGCCAACGCTCTCAGCACTCAGGCGCGTATGCGCCCCGGTTTCACTAGTAAAAAAATAGGGAGAAATCGGTCCTCGCAGCGTTAAGCATCGTGTGAAATACTAAGCATTTTCGCTTTTAGCGCAAATCTTTATAATTTCGCGACATGTTGCAGGCCTTTCAATGCGTGAAAATATTGCCATGCTCGAATTATCATGGCTATGAAATAACTTGCAGAAACAAGAATGTGAACGTTACGCCTGGCTTTGTTTGTTGGTTGGCTGTGAACAGGAGGCCGCGTATCGATCAATAAAATATTTGTAGCTTATCTAGATGTCAGGTGTATAGGCGCAGTCATGCAATGCATTGCATGAAAAGCGTAGCGCATCCTAAGACGGCTGATATATATAGATGGTGGTAGCTGGACAGCAATTTTTTGCCGGGCCTTTGGCTGCTGAACGTGCCACTCTGCCTCCACGCGCTTCTGTTCTTCGAGTTACAAGCAACGTGCATAGTCTCTCTGGCCGCCTTCGCAGCTTGAGCAGCCTGTGCTATCAGCCGCTTTTCTTAACTGCACAGCGTGTTCAGCTTCCTTCGCTGCTTTTCGTGCTTTACGTGGACCCGCGTTCAGCCGCTTCTGCTTTTCGAGAGGGGCAGAGCGATCAGTGTATCTGGCTGCTTTAGCTATTTGCCGCGCCACAACGCTGTCCTGCTTTGCATCGGCCTAGCGACCTGTTTGGCTGCGTAGGCCGCCTTCTCACCTTCGTGTGCGCACACATAAAAGCTACCATTGGCGTCACATGCGGTCGAGCTTTTCTCTGTTCACTCGAACGACTCAGTTGCACAGCCACGGGGCAGCACTGCACCGACTCCAAGCATTTGGGAGCGCAGAGCGAACGGATGAAAGGCCACGAAGGCGACGGTTTACAATACGCAGTATACGAGAGGCTACCATGCTATAATAGACTGAGCGAGAGGCTACGGTGATAGTTTGAAGTGCGTTAAGAGAATGTGAGTTTCTCCCGGGGTAAAAACTTTTTTCTTTAATTTGCATACGGGGGCATTATCAGTCATACGATTCTTGGAGGACACGGTTATTATTTTTTTATCATTGGTGTCACACTGCTTAATATGTAAATAAACGAAGATAACCGACCACGTTTATATACACTGTTTGGAAGGGATTCATTTCTGGGCGGTGCTACAAAGGACACTCAAAAAAGACTTCCTATTCACCGAATCCCATGGGAGCACGCGCCTTTTGACACCATCATGTTAATTTCACTGCCAGCGTTTCGAGGTCCCGGACGGACACGCTGATCCCGACGCTCGGGGGAGGCAAGGCCGCATTTTCGGGAAAGTGCACACGCGTTTGTTCAAATGTGCGGAGTGATGGACGCAGTTCCGGGCTTGCTGTCGAGGGCGGAACAGAGTTAAGAGAATTTTAACTAGGCAATGTCAGCCCCAGTCGAGCTGGTGACGCCTTCCTTACTACTGGTGTCAACGTACCATGTGAACAACCGTGATGTAAGCTTCCTTTAGTAGGGCTTATTCCTTTGATGTGTTTTCTTGTGCCTAAGACCGACCATAAAAAAGAAAGTGATGGCCTAATGTTCTAAGGCACTGGGAAACGAAGCTTCTGTGTTTCCGCCGGCGCTGGTTCGAATGCCGCTCAGGTTTTTTTTTTTCTGGATATGTTTCTGCTTGGTACCGTTCTGACGGAAAAGTTGTCCATCAGGACGGTACCAAGAAGTCTGGGGGAATGTCCTCTTCCGGGTCGGCTGGCTGTGCCTTCACAGGGGATTCCGAGTTTGTTCAGGATATGTCTGCCTGCCTGTCTTGCTTGATATTGGTCTTTGGTGTTGCGCCATGCTGGCCGCCTCGATCAACTCCTCTGTGGTGTTTGAGGCGCCCAGTTTCATGAGCTTGTCCGTGAATGCTAATACGCGAAGTACGAGGGCTGTTTTAGTGTCTTTTCCAAGGAGTACGCCTAGCTTGTCTTTATCGTCCCTGGTCAGCTTTAAATATGGTATATCTGTGTACGTGATTCTGCTGGACACAAACGGTTGGACAAGTCGGAGGAGGTTGGCTTCTTTCATCCCCGAAGTTCTTGCTTGCAATTCTGCGAACGAGAGTAGGGGTCTCCGCTCTGGGGATTTCCTGTCCGCCTCGACAGACAGGCAGATAAGAGCAGACATTCCGATTCCTGGCATCGTTGCAAAGCGTGCGATAAGGAATATCTGCCTGGGCTGAAATCTGCTCGTCGCCTCTCCTTCATCCATGACTTGCCATCACTGTTAACAACCCTCCAAGGTTCTTGCGGACAGTAAACCCCTCTAATCATCCCGATGTAACTCTTACTAATGCTGACGGAGGTGCACTGTTCCTGTGGCTGAATGCACCCACGTTCTCAGCAACATATTCTCATCAGCTTATACCCGTGAAGAGGTCTCTTAAGCTCCCATTACGATCACAAATTGTAGTACTTCAGTGTCCGAAATACTTCGGTATCTTATCTTTACTCAGGAAACTTAAAACCACATGCACATCTTATCACCTTTGTATCAACAACAAATACTGAGAAATTAATTTTAAGGTACTCATCGCATCTTGTCCGCTTTTTTTAAGTCTCTGTCACATGGTTTAATCCACGTGACTGGCATATAGCCAAGGTTGTGCCAAAATTCAATTCCAGCATCCGTTCATCACCATTCAGTTATCGATCTATTTCATTAGCAAGCACAGCTTGCAAACTGCTCGATCATCTGATTTGTATGCAGGCAATTAACTGCTTAGAAGAAAATAACATAATCTTTAAGAATCTTTCGTGAAAATTACTCACGCGAAACTCAACTTGCTCGATTCTTGCATGACATACATTCATCTGTCGATGCTGGTATTCAAGCTGGCTCAATATTTCTTGATTTTTCTAAATCTTTTGATCTGGTACCTCACAACAGGTTATTAAGCAAATGGACGCTGCTTAATATCCGCCCTTTTGCCGTCGCATGAGTAAAAGATTTTCTTTCTTTATGGTTCAATTTGCAACCATCAATAACCATGATTCGTCTTTTAGCCAAGTACGTTCTGGCGTCCGGCAATGAAGCATGCGTCACCCTTTACTTTTCCGGACATTTATAAACCGTTTACATAGCTCCATTTCTTCCCAAATCACACTTTTCGCTCACGACTGTGTAATTGATCGCAAAATTTTCTCCGACGGTGACCTCCAAGCCTTTCAATCTGACCTTCACTCAGTATCATCATGGTGCTCTAACTGGGTGATGTAACCAAATCATTATAGAACTAAGTTTGTGTCCCTCACTATCCGCAAGTCTCCAATTCAAACAGCGTACTATGTAAATAATACCCCAGTCGAGTTGGCAACCACCCTTATGTAAGTACCTCGGATATCGCCATCATTCAGTCCAAATAGCCCTAATCTTGCGTCCGCTAATCGGTCATTAGGTCTCTTAAAACATAACATATAAAGCATGATCCGCCTAAACTCCGTAAAAGTGCGTACACCCCTTTCATCCGACAGAAAATTGAATACGCTTTGGGTCTTTGGGCCCCTCAACAAGCATGCCTAATAGACGACATTTATTTAGTGCAGCAGAGCGCAGTTCGTTTCATTTTCCTCGATAATTCACATCATGCCGGCATCACGGCCTTGAAAAAACGAGCAGGACTTTAGGAATTATCTACCACCGCCAGGTTGCACGGTTATCAGTTTTTTTTTTTTTCATACACTGTACCATCACTCACCTTTCATGCCGACCGTTCTTGTTTGAAGCCGCCGCGGTGGCTCAGTGGTTATGGCGCTCGGCTGCTGACCCAAAAAACTCGAGTTCGATGCCCGTGTACTGTGCGATGTCAGTGCACGTTAGAGAGCCCAAGGTGGTCGAAATTTCCGGAGCCCTCCACTACGGCGTCCCTCATAGTCTGAGTAGCTTTAGGACGTTAAACCCCAATAAACCAAAACCAAACCTTTTTTGTTTGCCCGCTGCCATTTCTGAGCGACCCGAAGGATCCCTTTAAAGCTGAGCGTTTGGCATGTAGTGCATTTAACTACGCGCAGTCATTCATACCACGCACAATAGTCGACTACCGGAACGCCCTACCTTCACATGTCGCAACTGTCACTGATCCTGAAAAATTTCATAACCTTGTGCGTAGCACCTCTACCGCTTAACTTTCTCGCGAAATTTTGTTTTTTTGATTTATGCATTGTGTTTCCTCTATTGTTCTTACACGTGGCTTCAAGTGACTTCTGTTAACTTTTAACGCATTCTCTGTTTATATGCCGTGATTCTCGTGTTTTTTCTTGTTTTTTATAAGTTCCATCGTTTTATTGATGAACTGTAACTTGCCAGTGTTTAATACTACGAACGTCACGTGATGATGAAATAACTTTATTTGCACCCGTCAAGGAATCAGAGGGCGAAAAAGACGAGTCTTGACCGCCGTCATCTTCCTCCCCTTTCAGCAGGCTGGGATCCCTTGGGATTCAGCGGTGTCCAGGGCCAGACGGATGACTTCTTTTTGTTCTTCTTCTTTCTGGCTGGCCATTAAAGCCTCCCAGGACTCTATATTCCTGTCTGGTTCGTTGTGGCTAGGGCATGTCCACACCATGTGGATCATGTCTGCTATTTCATTACACTGTTGACACCTGGGGTCTTGGATCGCCGGATGCCATCTGCTTAGTGCGAGTGGGTTCGGAAAAACTCCCGCCTGTAACTTTCTCCATATGACCTCTTCCTTTTTGCTGAGGCCCTTGCATGCTCCAGGTAATGTCTGTCTTCCTAATCTGTAATGGTTAAGAATATCTTGGTACGTGTTCAGCTCCTCGCTCGTCTGAAGGGACTCTCTACTCGACGAGACCGCATTGGGGTCCCGGTGTGTGAGTCCTCGGGCCAATGCGTGCGCTGTCTCGTTTCCCCGGAGGCCCTCGTGGGCCGGAGTCCAAACAAGGTTAATTAGTCACGTGAGGAATTTCCTTTTAACCTTACTCCAACGTTTTTCTGCTTTTCATCTAATTTGTTGTTATATTGTGTTTTATTTTGCTGCGCTGCCTCCCCCCCCCCCCCCTCCTTCTCACCTTATGTAATACCCTCAGTTGCGAGGGCATTGATGTGGGGGCTCTGAATACATAAAATCATATCATGCATAGTGCATACCTAACAAGCCAGAAATAGCATGTTCGGCCATAGATGAAACACAGAAGAACGCATAAGTTTGGGAATATATCCAAGCCGGAATGGCATTTCACTCGGTTTGCTTGCTGGAGGCAGCTTCGGCAAAACAGGCTCCGAGTGAATTTTTATTTTGGATTTTTGGCGGCATGGAATCCTTGAGCGCAGATCTCGCATCCTACCGTCTCTCGGCCTGTTTTCAATTTTGTGCTCTATTATTATCTTTCTTGAAGGCCTTCTCGTCATAAAGTCATGTAGTTTGTGAGAGCTTGGTTGCACGTCTGAAATAGATGAGCCTGCATGGAAGAAGAAGAAGAAGAAGAAGAAGAAGAAGAAGAAGAAGAAGAAGAAGAAGAAGAAGAAGAAGAAGAAGAAGAAGAAGAAGAAGAAGAAGCGTGAGCGGGATTACCACGACATTTAGCGCGCGGAGGCAAACATGAACGATTAGCTCGCGCATACAGAAAAAGTTGCCCCTTCTGGACACACACTATGTGCATGATCTGGCCGGATATCCATATCCATCCACCCGTCCAATACGCGCATGCTGTGATAATGCTCCCCCCCACCCCCAGAGAGAGAGAGAGAGAGAGAGAGGCCACCGAATTTGTCCAACGTCTCGTACCACCTTGCCCAAAACGTCAACCATGCCCCTTAAGAGAGCTGAGTGGCTCCATCAACAAAGCAACTGCTATATGTCTTACTGCCGCTCGCATTCCACGCTTTGCTAGGAGAGGAGTAGTGGACGTACCGCTGGAGCGCCCGGAATGGGCGTTTAGAATGGAATTCTCTCTCTCTCTCTCTCTCTCTCTCTCTCTCTCTCTCCGTCTCGCAGATTCGAAGAGCAAGCTCCAGCACGACGTCCTCTTCTTTTTCGGCACTGTATTCGTAAAGACCTGCTCTTATTTGGCTGGTTTCGTCTTCCGAGCTGAGTCACTGGCTGCGCCAGCCAAGCAGCCGTCGACCTGAAGTTCTAATGGTGTGCTAAATTGCTAAAATGGTTCGCTGATGGGCTATAATCCCTGTAATGAACGTTTAACCGCACGACTTAAAGTAGAAGTGGTTTCCAAAGCACCTTTCCTTAGCAAAAGCCGGTTGCAGAATCGAAGGAAATGTATTACAGACTCGGAAATAAAAAAGTGCACTACATGTTATTTCCATTCAGAGGACAGGCATATGTGTTGCGAGGAGTCGAATGGGCCTCTTAGCTACAGGATCGCGATACGGGTTTGTGGGGCCAAAGACTTTCCCTTTCCGACGTAGACAACAGCGGTCACGGCCCCGTTCTAATGCCGTCGTTAGAGGCGTATGCTGGCCGTGGTTACCTTCGCATCCCAACGCCCGAATTTCATTTTTATAGCGTAAAAAATTGTGCCCTTTGTGCGGCTGCCGCAGACTCGACCACAGACTCGGCAGGATCAGCTGTTTCGTCATATTTTGTGACTTTGGCCTGTTCAGATAATTGCTGCGCATTTCAGAACCTGTGATCTCATAACTGTTGCATCTGTTGAGGGAAAGCTTCTCTAAAAGTAGCTTTTATTAATTCTCCTGTGTTAACAGCAATCAGAAAACAATCAAGCAACCGATTTTCAGAATGAGAACATGAAATAAAATGTAATCTGGAAAAGTTTTTACAGTTTTTCCGAAATAACTTCGAGGTTATAGGGTCAATGCGATACAAACTTGCGTTGTCCGACACTTGCTTCACTGATTCACGGGTTTACGGGGGAAAATAGAACGAAAAATGGAAACACTGGATGTTACAAAACATTTCCTATGCCTTTCTCAATGCCAACCAGCATTGACGGATTTGTCTCTATTTCGTTTCTATTGGCTGAGTGCTATAGAAGGAAAAGAAATCTTACAAACAGCAGCTACAGACCAGAGTTGTCGCTCACAACAAACACTGAAAAGCAGCGCTGCAAGGGCAACCGGTCCCCGTGCTTGAACTTCGTGTTCTTCACGCCTCTTAGGCGACCGAACCCTCAGTGCCGGCTATTCCGGCGCAAACTGGTCCACGGCTTTCTCGTAGCAGTTCGTGTAAGTTTAGCAGAAAAACCTGGCTATCTTTTACTGTATCAAGTCACGAGAGTAAATATTTCGCGCCAAAGGGAAGGGATTTCATTTCACGTTACTCCTGCTTCATACGCCATTGATTTTTCCTTACACCGGCGTCTTACAAAAAGCCGCCATTGAGCTGCATTGATAACCACCACACCGGCAACGCTTTCAAGCGTTGAGAGTGTGAAAATAAATTGCGTGAATAGCCGCTCTCTGTGTACCGCTCCGAAAGCAAGCTCCGATATAAGCGGGCCGTGCGTAAATATTTGGTACCATAAAGGTAACCTTTCACATAAACCGAGAGTTTCTCTATAGATACGCCGACAAGAAGCGAGGCTAGCTTCTTAAGCGTACGCCTTTTGCAGCGGCCCCGTGCAAAACACACAGTTCGCTACGTAGCGGCGTTATTTATCACACCACCTCCCCCATGCACTGACTCTCCCTCCTCATCCTACGCACGTACTCTCTCTCTCACACACACACAGCCTCCGTTCAGGTCGATGTTTCTTGAAGGGCCGGCGAGGCTAACCTCTGCGACGACTTTGGAAAGCGATAGGAGCTGCTGCTTCCGGTCCTGGGTTTCGTTTTTCGAGGAAAGGGGGGTGTCACAGTGCCAGCAGTATACAGGTGCTCGTCATAGGCAGCTGTGCGCATGCGCTGTACTGCGTACTGCGTACTACGCGTCGCACCATAGAGCGAGCCATAAAACTGCGGTGGCAATGATTGCACGGCGCGACCAATTGGCATCGCTCTCTACGATGGGGGAGATAGCCAGCAAAAACTCTTCGGCCGACATTGTGAAGGCTGCTGCTCCTATCTAAGCTTGAGCCATCATTCGTCAGCCGTATCAAGAATGAGACAGACATATTATGCTGTAATAACGACAGCATTTAGTGCGGGCAGGGAGAGAAGAAAACGCAAAACACTGTGGCGTTCGAACTCCGCTCACTCGTGGTGCAGGAAAAACTGGGTGTCATTTTTTTGTCCTTGTGAGCCGGTATGCTTAGAGCACCGACGCAGCAGAGCAGCTAAAACTCGCCGCTAGTCTCGTCTCCTTGCATTGTGCTGTTTTTTTCTTCATTGCTTCCCATTCAACGTAGATGAAATAACCGTGATCGGACAGAGTGCTCCGTTTACTTCCATCGACATCCGCACGTTTTATGAGTGAAACTGTGCTGTTCTGTACGAACTATTTAAAGAGCGTTGTTACAGGTGTGGAACCACTTCTACAACCGCTTGTGCAGAACTATGATTCGAAGCCTTGTCTGTTTATCCTTCTCTGTTTATCACTTTACTTTACCTTCTCTGTTTATCATTTTACTTTCGGGGGCTTTTTACCCATGATACCAGTTATAGTGCGGACACTAGAGACTTCTATGATTTGTGATGCCGCACTACTGCTGCCGTAATATTCTTTCTATAGCAGCTGCAGGGCACGGGAGAAGAGATGCAACTCAAAGGTACACCTTCGAGGTAGTTTGGTCCGATGGGATGATGACGACGCTGCATAGGCTAAAACGCGGTCCAGGAATATCGGGCGTATAGCTGGCTGTTACAGGAATGGAAGAAGCAGCGGTGGCGCATAAAATGCAAGTGCTGCTCAACAATGTTGTTCTGTTGCTGTAATTTTGAAATGTGGCAGTCCCGTGATATTTGGATGTCACGTGATCTATCTGTGGGGGCTATTGCCTATAAGCTCTTGTTCATGTGACTACAATCAGTTTTTTCTTTTTATCGTTACGATGTTGGGCGATGGTATGAGAACACGCCATGGGACTGGAATCTTTACCTCACTGGTGCGTATACGCAAGGTGTTTTTCTGCCCTGACCAGCGAAATATCTGACCATCTAGACTTCGGAGAGCGGTGCGCTAGCTGCATAATTTTTGCATCGACGGGGACACGTACGGAGAGGAACGGCCGACACTCTGAACCTTTACTGACGCGAATCTGGACATGTTCAGGCTCGTCAGAAAAAACACTACGACGACTGTAGGCCAGTTTCACACATCTATACGAGGTCACGCGACTGTACAGGATAAGCGCAGTTTTGACTCAGTCCATAGGTGGGCGCGTATGGGTGTTCTTCGATGTCCTCAACCCTTTATAGCCCGGTAGCTGTCCAGTGTTAAGGCTGACAGCCTCAGTTAAGGTTGTGACTTTATCTGTATTTTCACGCATCTACAGTGGAGAGGCGACCGGGGAAGAGTGAAGTTCAGAAGAGCAAGGTTCCGGGCTAGTTGGTAATGCATTGTGCTTAGAAACAACGCGAAGAAACACGGACACCATGAAGAAACACGGACACCACGAACACGGTCGTTTCTTCGTGGTGTCCGTGTTTCTTCGCGCTGTTTCTAAGTAGAAGGGTGAAGGTCTATTATTTTCTGCGAGCGTCACTTATGATCATTCTCATCTGTGGAGTGTACTCCTTGGGCCGACCTCTGCTTTTATAATCGCATTTCTTATTGTTTCTTTTTTTTCTTGTCTAACGCAGCGTTGCTAAACTGGGCTGTTCTGTTCTTTGTATTCCGGCACCACTTCATTAACGCAGTGAAGAAGGCGGTGATATAAAGGGATATGAAAGATGATTTCGTACATCAGCCGTTTGCAACTAGGAACTGGAGTCCGTCAACAGCCGTAAACCCGTGTTTTTTTAGACGATTACAGCGTCTTAAATGTGACAATTTCGGTTTGCCTCGCTTTAACGCGACTATAGCCACCTCATTTTGATGCTATTTTAAAAACCCTGATGAGTTTTTTGAGTGAAATTTATTGTGGCAGAAGCCGCTCTCCAAGCCCAACTGACCTGCGGTGTTAAACGTCATGCTGGCACAACAGCCATCCTTGTATAATATTGTATTGGTTTTTATTTGGATCCCAACGCCATTAGAGCGTGACTTAATGGTCAGAACGAACAGAAGATTTACTTGTCTGCCTGCGGAGGGGGCTAATGGCCACGGCGTGAGCACCAAGTTAAAGGGTTCGATCCCGAAAGCAGCAGCCGCATTTCGATGGAGGCGAACAGAAACGCCCATGTTAGAGATACCCAGGTTGCCGACGTTAACTCGTATCTCTCCACTACGGCGTCCTTCATAGCTTATGTTGTTAATTTGGCACATGAAAATCCATTATTCAGTCAACTATTAAGCTTGTAGAGAACAACAGGCCTTTTGAATATTCGCATAAAATTTCATGTTAGACTAGTACATGACTAATATAACGATCGAATCAGTGTATTCGGCACACGTAATTTTTTCTTTAATGTTTTACTTAGGTTTTTATGAAACTTCTCTTTATTTGTTTATCTTTTTTTTTATTCTGCATAAAACGTTCTTCAAAGAGCAGTTTCCCAGTCCACCTTTTTTTTCCATGCTTCTAGCTTTGTCGTCATTGTAACTAATCTGAATGAAAAAATTATTTAATTCTTCTCCTAGGCCGCGCAAGCGCTATAAAATGGATCGATTAGCTTCTTGATAAATATCAGTGAGCAATTAACTTGGTGCTAACTTATTTAACGAATAGTTCTTCAGTCTCCTTCCGTTCATGCCCGCACTCGTCTTACGCCCACGCGAGTGTGCATAATTTCACTGCAGCAATACGCGTTCTACGTGACGCCCAATTGAAGACCCAGCATTTGCACGACAGAGGCTTCTTTGTGCCTACATTGAGTAGATTAGCATGCCTTATGCTAAAGGCCGTGGTAGTCAGTCGTGACTGCCTGCGGATCCTGCGCTTTGATCGTGCGTTGCGTTGACCAACATGTGGGACCAACCATAGCCCCTAGAGAGTCAACGTTCTTGAATACATGACCTGACCATATTACAAGACTTCACTGGGAATCCACGATCTCGTTGAGTATGTGTAGCCAAGGAATGTCTTTATAGAGTTTCTACAAATGGGCGTTCTTTAATGGCACTGGGTTTCAGGTTTATGCTGCCTGATTGGCTCACTTAGGCGCCGCGCCACTTTCTTTCCCAAGTAATCTAGCGCATATTTTTTGCGGAGTGGAGAATCTGAGACTATGAACACGTATTTGCACAGACTGGAGAGTCGTCAGTGAATTACCCCTGGCGGTGGCTTCCGAAAGCTATCGGGGACATTACCGGGCCTCTCACCCATTATCAGTGTCTATCACTGCAACGATTTATGTTCACGGGTGCGCTCTTCCACTTGAAAAAGGCTACAGGCGGTCATTCCTGAAACGGAATGGCACTCCGCGTCCGTGAACGCGAATCGACTGTGACGTCACCGCTGGCTGACAAAAGCCGATACCGACGCGTGCGAAATGCGTCATGCAGGCAGCCGCCGTATGGCTGCGCTGCCATCTTGCGACCAGTCGGACGGCTCTCGCACCCCTACACAGTGTTCGCGTGTTTTCCTGCCAATGTGGTTCTTGCTCTGGCTTCGTCCTGAACTTTGCGGGCGCGTTTGGCGCGATGGATGAGCGAAGCAAGGAGAGGCTTGAAGCCGCCAGCTTCTACGCACTCGAATCTCATCAGGAGATCGAGTGCACACCATCCCTTGCGAAATAGCCGTCTCGAAGTTGGCTATGCTTTTGTTTCGTCCCGAAACCGATATTCTGGTGGCACCAATCACTGGGAGAGCGGTCACGTGATTCGAGCCGCCGGAGCAGTGTTTCCTCGCTATCCGCGCTATCTAAGAGCATGCAGCTACAGGACGCAGCTAAGGCAATGCAGTGTGCGTGTGTGCGTATCCGCTAAGAGCGGATACACACACACAATTTCGTGTATCCGCTAAGAGCACTGCAAATGATGATGATGCGACAGCATTTGCCTGTTATGTTCAACTGCATCTTCCCGAGTGTCTTGCATTTTTGTTGCGCAACAAAATGAGAACATAAGAACTTGTAATATTGCTTACAGACGTGAACTCCAGGGTCGAGCTCGGCCAGCGCCCGTGCCGATGAGCAAAAAGTGAGAAAAAAAAAAATCGAGGGTTCCGTGCACGGACAATGGACGTTTCCTATAAGTAACGGCTCTGCGCTCCGCGAGGTGGCGTTGCTGGCGGATCATCAAACACCACAAGAAACAGCGCGCAACGACTTACCCACTCACCCTTTGTCCATAGTTGTTTTAGCGGACACGCAGAGGTAGGCGCTGTCACATGCATCGTGTGACGCAAACGCGGCGCAAAAATGCCCCGAACACGCGCGGATGGATCCCCAGAAATGATTTCGCAGAAGCTAGCACCTCGAGACTTGTGCAACGCTCGCGAATGCTATCCAGCCGCATGGTGAAGACAATTCGCGAAGGCGGTGCATGCCGCATGATTAAGAAGCAGGCGGCTACTCACAAACTGCAATCAGAATTCTGTGCGAAGTCGAGGTTCAGCAATGAAGGGAGGAAACAAAAACTGGTGCTCGACGTAACGTGACTATTTCGAAAGTCGACCATTCGTCTGTGGCATTAAGTTAATGTCAGATGAAAAGTACTCGCAACGATCAACATTCCCCATCTGGAGACACAACACGAGCAAAGCCCCCGCCGATGAAAATGACGCAATCGAGGGGAACAATTCACAGCCGAAGCAAGGGAAAGTTTCTCAGACGGCGGCAAAATATTTCGACAGAGGATCTGTCTGCTGCAGACGGGCGCCCGGGCATGCTTCGCTGAAAACGAAGAAAAACGCTGCGCTGGGCTAACGCTGGACGTGCCCACGTCTCCTGGCAACGCTTGCATGGGGAGCTGCTGGCCGACGCGATGCGGCGCGTTTGCGCAATTCAAAACTTAGAGCACCCAACCTCGTGAATTCATTTTTGCGGCTTCTTGCACCAGCGCACATATATATTCCCGGAAGGAAGGTTACCGCGAGCATCATTCGCGTGCTGGGCGCCCATGGAATCTTGAGCCATCATCGGGTATTCAGTCTGGGACCCCACGCTCACTGAACATCGGGAACACGGCACAAACCACTATGCGGAAATGTGCGGCGGTGGCATGCGGCTAGTCCCACGCAAACGTTTCAAGGAGGCGTGTCGGACGGCGCTATAGTACACGCACTCTGTACATCAAGTTGCGCGCTGCTGGTGAGGAGAGAATAAAATAAAACTGCTTCCCATTCGTCGAGGAAAGCACACAGTGATTTCGGGTGGCACAGACCGCTAGTGAAACCGCCGCTTCAATCCATTAAACGTATTGAAGGAGTAGCTTAATCTGTAAAAAAAAAAAAAAAGGAGATCGGTCATTCGATTGAACGTCCTTTCTCCGTGCCTGGATAATGAGGAGCGTTTTTGAGCACGAACTGTTTAACTGAATTACGGCGACCGGTCTAGTTACCCAAGCACCCCATTATTTATCCACGCGGTGGCCCAGTGGATAGGGTTTGTGTGGGGTGCATAGCACCGTCCTGAAAATTGTGACGCACGTTGAGGAATGCGTTTATGCTGTAGACTAAACGGCGTCGTCCCCTATACGGCGCCCTTCACGGCCTGCAGCTGTTGCTTTGGAATGTGAAAGCGCACACGTGGCTGTTCTGCCTGTGTTTAAATTTACGCGGGCGGCGCGCGCGCAGCACGCTTAGCGAAGCGAACCACGTACTGGGCTAGCGCAGTCTGCAGGCTACGCCGACGCGCCGGCTTGCTCGCTTAGCGTACGCGTTTTTGTCACGCGCTCGCCGTCGCCGCACTTTGGGCGCGGCGGCGGCACCAGCTTGCTGGAAAGCGCTATTCTAAAGTACAGAGGAAAGCTCCACATGTCCGCGGCTTCTGGGTTTCGAGGACAGTGCTTGTGCCCGCCCCTTCTGCCACTTTCAACAGAACGGACCTGCAGCAAGCATCTCGAATCCAGGAGCCACCGAGAGGCTTCGCTTCCACGCTGTGGTCTGCATCGCTCGAGGTACGTCTGGCGCCATCTGTACGGTGGGTACTTCATGGTCTAGGTATCCATGACCACATAGAGGAACGAACGTTTGTCGCATCCGAGATTGTAGGTTTTTGTCGAATTCTTCTCATCTTCGGTAACGGCCGCAGGTTGAGAGGAACCGCTTCTCATTCTCTCAACACGCGCAAGCAACATGCGCCGCAGATCGCAGCGCTCCCTCTCGGTTGCTCGTCCACTACAGCCGTGGCCACGGTGACCTATAAATTTTTGACATAGACTTATCTTTGATATTCCACAAGTTACCCAAAACTACGTCAGAGCCGTGGACTGTGCTAAACTCTTACTGTGGACTGTGCCAAACGCGCAGTGTCCTTTCTAGTCGTCACTCCCTGTATGGTTAGCTTTCAGTACCGCCCGTACACAGCGTTCTGGATGGGAATGAGCTGGAAAAGATGGCCTTCAACGGTGCAGGCGGCATCCATGTTCCGATCTGCAGTCCAGGCGCCGATTTCACGCTCGCCGGTATTAGCCGCAGCACCCAGGCGAATTACCGGTCATGGCAGGGCCATCCTCATATTCTGACGGAAGTTTGCAACAAAGTTGAGGCGCCCACCACCATGCAGAGAAGCCATTAGACTCAATTTTACCTTGATTCGGCGCTGCATGCACTTCTTGGCCGCGAGGCCAGTGCACTCTAAACAGATAGGAGTATAAAGAGTGGGCCAGAGGACAGCGTACTCGTCCCTTTTTACTCCCATATAGGCGTATTATTGTCTAGAGTGTATGGACTGACGATGGACCTGCGCTTACTGCACTGAACAGGAAGTCTCGACTGCAGACCTTAAAGGGACACCGAGGACAACTCCGTCCAGTTTTGGTCCTTACTAAATGATTCTCTGGATCTTTCTGGATATGTTTATCCGGCAGCAAAAGTGCCGAAGTTGAAAACTGTCCCGCCGCTCGATTCACGCTCGTGACGTCTACACACAAAATGACTCCGTGATCAGTGTTTTGCAAGCGGATGGCAATGTAGCCTAGCCTCTAGGATCTGCGACAAAAATTACTGTGTCCACGCACCGCAGTTTACTTGCGAAATCGGCCGGGGATGGCGACGCCTGCATTATTACATCGCTTGGCCTGATCTCCGTTTTCCGGGAGAATAACCTATAGGACAAAGATGCAGGCCCACTTCAGTTTTTGGTCAGTATCCCTTCAAGCAGTGTGCGGTTGGGCAGAGATAAATGAAATGCCTAAACTAGTAATGAACTTGAATAATAGTAAACTTAAGACGTGAAATGGCTGACGCACTGAATTCATTTAAAGCGCTAACATGACATCCCCCTCCCCACGACGTACTCAACAAGAGCCCTCATCAGTCGTGATAATGTATGATAACTGTGTTGTTTGGCTCTCCAACCTTTTCATATCGAGCACACTGGTACACGGCGCGCTCGAACCGAGGCTTTGCATAGCCAATAAGCACAGCGAATGTACCCAAGCATGGCTCTGTGAGTATGAATTTGCATTAAACCTTCTATAAAAAAGGGGGGGGGGGGTACAGGATCTACTAAAACTTGCGCATAATTTATGCAATCTTTTGGGAATGTGGACACTGCAATATAACTCAAATACTGAAATGGTTTATGTATAATTATAACGCTTAAAATTATCAAAATGTAAATAACTGAAATTTAATGATGTCCAGTTGTTTGCCCAGCAGTCTCGCTACACACCCCTTACGCTAGGGGACGGAGGCTATGGGCGCAATTAAGGCTCGGTCATGAGCTCAGTCCCGAGGGACACAGGGATGTTAATGACAACGCGTTATGTGTGGACGAGAAAGTGAGGAACGGTGTTAACAGGGGAACACTGCGTACAAAAAATTGCTCGGAATGGAAAGGATAGGACATGATCGAAACTATACTTTAACTGATCGCCTAAAAAGCAAGGAGCACGCGCTTTAATGTGGTCTGAGCACATTTCAGGGAATCGTAGTTTTCTCATGTTTTCTAGACGAGGCACTTCATCAGGACGTAAAGTACAGAAAGGCAGGCCCTGCGCTCCGGAAGACTTCAGTTCACACACAGGGGCGGATTTGTGGGTCACACTTGGACGGGGTGGCTCGAAGGGGGTGACTGATGCAGCATTCCGGTAAGTCATGTCGTTCCGAAGTATTCGTATATTGTGGCTGCCAGGAACCAAGCACACAGGTAATCTGAGTCCCTGGGCGTAGGCATCACGATGCCATTTACTAATGAGTTTAGGAGGTGTTTCTTCTGGTACTTCCTCGAATTCAGTGCCGGTACTTCGTTTAATGAGTCTTAATGGACACACACAGGCGCCTTTGTGTGTCCCCTTTAATGTCCTGTTTTTTTGTGAGCGCAAATGTTTCCAAAAGCATGAAAAACCAACTCGCCCAAAACGTAACGATACTGAAGTTCCTATAGAGAGCCACCACGTTACCCATTGTGGTTACGGATTTCTCTTTAAAGGATATGTTTAGCTGTTCAAGTCAGCTCTCATGGAGAAGGGTGTAATCAATAAAAGTTGCACACAGAATAACTAACGTGAATGGGTCAAGCACAAGGTCATTTAATGCTTCTGTCGTGTTACTGACTTTACACTCTCGTCTTTGTTCCTATCACTCCACGCATACATTCTCGATGCGATTTGTATGAAAAGTATCTCAGACTAGACGAAGCCCAAGATGGAAAATTGGATCCAGCATTTTAAGAGCGGCACTATCGAGGCGGACTTACACACAACTGGCCCGTAGTCAACGCGCTATAGTACAAGGCGTTCAACGGGCGGTCTCTGCCAGTTGCTCATGACTGATTCGATAATAGGTTGCAAAGCAGCCTGAAATGTCAGCCTCCTCTATTTTTCACCGAGAGAAGTCTTTCTTCTCTATAGTTACGGGCGCACTTAATTAGTAGTAACCTTGTGCGCCGATCTATACAGTACAGTTACTCATAACAGCTGTTCAACCGCTCAAGGCGACGAGAAGTATTCAATGACGAAATAACGGAACATCGAATGGATTACATGTCTGTGCTTTGTGACGAATCATCCTCCTGCACCTCACATGTCCCTTCCATGTCAAACGAGCGGGACTGCTACAGGCTGCGCCAAATTAAAGAAAGCTGATAAATCTACGGTTCTGGAGCCTTTTTACTCAATAATAGTTGTTTGCGTTTTGTATATTTAATTGTAGAGCAGCACAAGGTTCAGACGGCCGCGCAAGGCTACTTGTACGAAGATCTTACGCCACTGTCACGGCGTGCACAGGGGCATGAATCCGTGCAGAAACCACAACGCTTGAGACGCCGCATTGCAAAACCTCCCGCATAAGACGCCTAAATAAATAAATAAATAAATAAATAAATAAATAAATAAATAAATAAATAAATAAATAAATAAAACATTTATCGGTTCCTACCCGCTGTCATTAACACGATCTGCGCGCTTAAATTGAACCGTTATTTTCCCAGTTTCGGACGTTCCCAACTTGGTCAGTTTTGAATGGAACCGCCACGGGGCTGCATTCGGAGTCAATCTCTCTCAAGGAATTGATCCCATTTTGTCCTCCGGTCTTCTGTCAGCCTCTTCGCGCCAGGGCGCGCACCGCGTATCGATTGACTCCGAGGCGTTTCGAGACGCCTCGGGGCCAGTCGACGCACTCGCCGCACAGGGCGCGAAAGAACGGGCGCCAGACAGGGGAATGCGAAAAGGAAAAAAAAGAGGGGATCGATTCCCGAAAGAGACTGCCTCAACTTACGGCCCCCGAGCCTGACCATATGTAGGTTCCACTGCACGTAACACCTTCCGTCGAGCAGCGGCAGCAATCGCCGAGCGCTTGCGACGCGCAGGGACCGAACGCTGTCAGATCCTGGAAGCCAGAGAGGAGTTGGAACAGAATTTATAGTATAGCTGAATATTTTCCGGTATGTTGTTGGCATCTCATTTTCCCCAGGCGGCTGCTAGAACGCGTCAACGTTCGCAAGGAAAGAGAATAAAAAAATGCTGCGTTACATTTCGGAACGTTATAAAGGTCGCCAGTAATTGCAGGACCGTCCATAAGCTCAGCGCAAGCGTGTTCGGTGTATTCCTAATTAAAACAAACGTTTCGCGTCACAGCATCGCCATGGACCTGTGGATTAAAAACGGTAAGCTTGAACACTGGCAACGTCATTTGATGCAATCGAAAAAAAGAAAAAGACGCATCTGTTCTCCTGGAATGGGTGTGGTGACAAGTTTCTCCCCGTCGCCCCCGAAACTCAGTTGGACACAGTGCCGCCAGGTGCCGCTTGAAATTCTAAGGTTGTGACCCGGCACCGGCAACAAGGGGAGGGAGGGAAACCAGCGCGCAACGCACGGCGACGTTAATTTCTGATAGGGGTGGCAACGAGAACAGTCGCTTGGGGCTTCAGATAGCACGGAGAGATACGTTGCGTCACAGAGCGGCCGAAGCTGCTCGTGGTGCGCCAGACGGCACGGCCCCCGAGCTTGCGCTTCGCTCCTCTTGTGATGCAGTTGCGTGAGCAGAGGTTGGATTTCGCTCTCTCCTCGAAGCTGCCCGGATCGTAGCCCGGTGCATTCGGGCAGCGGTCACGACCGGCGCCGCGTGCCCTCGTGCTCAGAGCGTAGACGCGCCAGCATTGCCTCACGCAGGGGCCAAGCGGCCGAAAAAGCAAACCTCTTTCCGAGAAGCGCCAGTTATCGGGGGGAGGGGAGGGCGTGGGCCGGTAGCGGGCCCCACGTAAGCGCGAGGAGGAGGCCGCAGCGGCAGCGGTAAACATTGGGCCAGCGAAATTGCGTTCGTCTGGCGACCTTGCGTCTGCGCGCCCGTCTGTGACGTCGGCGCCGGGTCACGTGGCCCGTGACGTCGCCGGCGCTCAGAGGGCGTCACGCGCCGCCCTGGCAGCAGCGGGCAGCGGCTTGGCGGCTGCGCTGCTGCTGCTGCATTTGCGTGTCGAGTGTTAGCCCTGCTGGATGGCCTGCCGAGCGCCGAGCTCGGCTTAGCCTGGCCGCTCTGCACTAGGCCCACCCGGATAATGCCCACAACGGCCGGCGCCGCCGGCCCCTCTGCGTTGCGGCCGATATGCTGGCGAGCTGTGAGTAGGATCTTGCTTTTTAAACGGTCGGTGGGGGCGTGCGTTCTGCTCCGCTCCAGCCCAGCTGTGTAAAGCGCCCAAGGGCTTGCGACTTGGCCACCCGCACGGGGTCGAGTCGCGATCCTTTCGGCCCATTAGCACTGCTGCACGCTCCCGCGGTCTCCCCGAGAGCTCCCTTCGAGCCCGATCGAAGCGCTCTGGGACGCCTGCACAGCCGGCCGATCGAGTCGGCGCCTCCGCGTGCTGCATTGGGCAGCCCGGGGCTCGCAGGGTCGAGGCCTAGGCGCCTAAGCGCTCCGGGCAGCTTCGCCGGCCCCCGTGCGCCGGCATCCGCTTCGCGAAAGCGGCCCCGCAGCCCAAATGGGGCCTCTCCCGGGTGCTGCTGCACACTCGGATAGGCCTTTTGTGTCGCCGTTCTCCGGCCTTCTCGCGAGCTTGTGCAGCCGCAGCACCGACTTGCGAGGATGGACAGAAAAGAAAGAAAGAAAGAAAGAAGCAGCTCCGCTTTTTCGCTCTTCTCGCGATCGCGTCTACCTCACACTTCTCGCGAGTGGAGCTTGCTTTCCAACACTGCAGAACGGTGCCAGAAATTCGGCTCAGCCCCGACTAGTTAGCGGTCATCACAGTTGGCTTCTGCCCGTCAACATATTTTCTATCTTCGTGCAAGCTGCAGTAAAGCAAAATGTTAGATCATACTTTGCTTGGAACCTTTGTGTACACGTAACTCCATGCAGTAGCGTGCTCCACGAAAGCTTTGTGCTCATGGTTAGTATACTGTCGTGCAGAAGGTCGTAGTGACTGCCATTGGCGAGTAAATCGTTTGCATACTTCGCATGCTGTGGTTTACTTTTTTTTAAAAGTAAATCTAGCATGCATCGTGAGTTAGAGCCCGCAAAATATGCTAACCGGGGATGCTAACGATGGCATGCTGTATTTGTGTACATAAACAGAGGAAGAGGTAAACATGTATGCGTTATGTAGAGACAAGAGATCCACGCAATATGCTCTGCCTTCTTTTGCGCACAGGCTATGAAGTGCCGCCGTTTGACACTTTCGACCTCAATAAAGCGGTTTCACAGGAACGTTTAACCGGCCCTTTGTCAGTTATCAGGCCTTACGTGCTGGCCGTATGACGTATGATACTCTTTGGCGAAGCATGACAGTTGGTATTTGGCAGCACTGGTTGTAGAATTAACCGGCTTGTTCTCGGTACTCATTCTGAACGGGCTACGAAACGAAGCCTCGAAGACGGCGGCGGCGTTCGCTGTTGCCAACTGAAATTGCCCTGTTGCCTGCGCCGGGTCGCCGGTGCCAGCGGCCTTATTCGGGTGGCACGGTCGACGAGGTAGTTCACACACTGTCACACACAAACATACACACTGCGTCTCGTCCAGCATGCGTCTGAACACGGGTAGCCTACTTTTCCTGGGCGTAAGTTTGCCCTTCTTTTCGCCTGCCGCATCCGCCCGTGGAAACATTTTCTGCGCCTCTGGCTGGCGTGTAGCCCCTCCCCTCCTTTCCTGGACTCGTCCGGAGAAAACTGGATTCGGCTTCCTCCTTCGCAGCCGAGTGAAAGCGCTGCGCCACCGCCGCCGCCGCTACGCCGACGAGTCGTCGTCTGCTGCTGTTGCTTCGCGCGTAGCTTTTTCGAGCGCTGCTGCTGCTGCCGCCGGCAGGCTCGCTTAGCATCTCGGGGCGTCTCTCCGCCACGAGACGTCGCATTTCCGTTTTTATTCTTTGCGTGCTTGCGCCCCTTGGTTCCTTTCACGGCATGTGCCCAGATCGAGCGTGCGGGTCGGCCTTCACATTCCCTGCGTTCGCTCCCCCCCCCCCCTTTGACGTTGTGTCATCGATTCCAGTTTTAGAGGAAGTTGCTAGCCGGCGGGCGGTCAACAAAATGTCCCTGCCGCGGTCTCGCTTCCGTAAACACGGTGACCACCCCTGCGCGTCTTTCGCTCGTATTCAAACTGATGCGCTCTCGCCCACAAGTAGAGAAAATAAAGACTAAAAAACTCCATGTGCGCTTCAGTGAGTGAGGGTACAAGGATCGGCTTTGCGGCCGGTTATAGCGCCGCGTGAAAGAACATTCAGGCTTTCTCAGAGAAGTACGTTGACTAATCGTTAAGCACATTCTCAGGTTATGGTTAGTATCGCTTTTTGTTTTCCCCCGAGTGTCAAGCGACGGTGTAGGAGTCAACCATTCGGTTTAGCGCACATATATGCCAGTTTTAACTGCATATTAGTCCCGATGTTTATTTGCTACACGATGGCATGCCGCAAACATAGTAGCTGGGATTATTGAGGTCACTGTCCCTATTTGTAAGTACGGCCCCGTATACGTAAGAGCTAGGCGCGATTGTGCTGGAACACAGGCGAGGAATCGCAGGAACTCTAGATTTGCATGCTATAATGTCGTTGTTTTAGCGGCTCAAGTAAACTCCTTTCATAACGCAGCGTATTTCCCCGACAAGCGGTGTTCGGTCGTTGCTTGCTGGAGTGTCCATAGCGTATTTTTGCTCACTCTTTCGTTTTCCTGAACAATTGTTTCTTGTCGGCGGTTGATGAAGTGTATAGGTAGTTTGTTCCTTTGTTTTTGTTTCCTGTTTCTGGTTTCCAGAAAAAAATAAACTTTAGTAAGTTAATTGTGCCCAGATATGAGAGGAAGACTGAAGCCTGCATTCTTTTCCCTTTACGGTTGGTTTCGCTCTTTTTTTTATTCTGTGCAGAAGTATCGGCCTGAAGTATGCTGCCTAAAACACGCTAAATGCCGAACGTCGACGATGACCTTGGTCGGTAGGTTACACACCGCGGCCTGGCTCCGGGTGCAGCATTTGTGATTCAAGAAACAGCGCCGTAGTAGTCAAGTAGGGCGAGTTCAGGCGCCAGTATCGAACGCAAACCGAGACAAAACCAGCGCGCTTAGTTGAACAAGCGTTGTGCGTCTGTTTTGTGCGAATTTAGCCTCCAAACGGTTTTTTAGGTAACTGCACGTCTGTTGTTCAAAGCGCAACCTTGCTTACAGCACTTGGTGCAGAAAGGCAAAGCTGTGCAGTTTCGTTTCAGCAAAACGAAACATAAAAGGTCACTTCACCCTATGGGGCTCTGAAAGCAGCTAATTGTGCACGCTAGGAATTAACGATTAGGTAACAATTCCCACAACCCCCGTAAAAAGGGGATGCTACTGATTGTCTATCTGATTGTCTGATTGTCTACCTATTTGACACTGAGTTTTTAGTGGAGGCATCCATTCAGCTATAGCAGCTAGTGGAGGCGTATAAGCTTGTCTGCATTCCTAGGATGGCTAAGTTACCATTCCTTCGATGGCTGGTGACTTAATTTACAGAATGTTTTACTCGAGCGAAAGGAATGCACCGGGGTAATGCTGGCATGAATGTATCGCGCATGGAAAACGGCAGGTTTCTCTGTAACAGTGTGTGTATAAGTACAGTATAAGGACACCACCAGACTTAGGTTTGCTACCAATCTCCCCAGAAAAACCTTTCGTGGCGCTGTCAGCGTTAATTCGTAGTTGAACGATGCTTTCTTATCTGGGGAAGTCGCGCTCGAAAAATCGATGACCTTTTGGCGCCTCTGCGTCCTCACTTTGTATCCTTGATTTCGGCGGTCGTTGACGTCACGAAACGCGCGGCTCCGGTAGCTTCTGCAACGGTAGCTTCTGCAGCTTGGCGACTCGTGTACGTGGTGTGAAAACGGTCGATCCGCGGCGGTCATTACGACGGTGTCGAGCAACAGTGCCGGTTTCACAAAAGCAGTCTGCGCGTGAAACGGCCCTGTAGTTTGGCGCTGCCTGGAATGTCATGCCACTGGCCTTAGTGATTTACCAGTCCAGGGCTTCGTGTTGGCTACGAATCGAGCTTGCTTGAGAACCCGTGCTACGCGAGGGCGCCGATCGAGACCTCTGTGTGCAAGGCGGATGAAGTGAGCGGACAGGAGCAGCACAACACGCCGACTATTTGCGCCTCGCAGTTAAACTCGGCGTTGTTTTCAGCTGCGTGATGTGCCCCGCGTCTGGCGGGCGCTGTTCCCGCTCTCTCTCTCCCCAACATTGGGCCGGCAGGAATTTCATTCGCGACCTTGACTGTAGCCTGTTTCAGTGCGGAGCAAGCGGGCACGTGCGTAAGTGACCGAAACTGTTATGTATGCGCGAGCGTGGTGCACTGCAGTTGCGCCGGTTTGGAACTCTTGTGCGCGTTTCGTTCGCTTTTCGCGGCCACTCCGGAACCTGTTTCCATTAAGGTTTAATGAAAGCAATTGCTCGGGCACGAAGGAGCCGTATTTTGGAATTTATTGGAAAATGTCCCGTCTTCAGGTAGCGTTTTAGTCTTGGGCCGTATCCATGGCGGTGGGCTTACTGAGAGGCACTGGACGATCACCCCCGCGTGGCCTCCTATAGTGCGGGGAGGCTGGGTAGTCAGTAGTTGTAGCGCGTGTTAATCTGTTAATGCAGGTTGAGGCGATATTTGCAGCGCCAGCTGTTTTGTGGCCAGTTTCTCGCTTTCGCGCGTGCCCGTCCGTCGACGATCACGTGACCATCCCTGCAGCCGCGACGGAGAGCAGCACCGTCACGTGCTTCGTGAGCGCGGCGTCTCCTGTAGTCGCCTGCTGCCGTGTCCGAGAGGGGTAGCCCGGAACAGAGCTTCGCGAAGGTGCACGAGCGACAATATCAGCGGCGAGAGTATCATCTGACGTGCGAGTTCGCGGCGCCGAGGATACAGCGGCGCCTAACCGCGATGGGACTACTCGGGAGTTCGGCTCAGGGGCAGTCCGTTCGGCTTTGCTTGTTCGGTCAGCGAGAGACCGCCTTATTCATCGGTGACATCATTGCGAGGCGGTGTTGAGCGACCACCTATAGCGCCGAAATTCGCGGCATCTTTTGCGGTCATCTGGTAATTTTATTTTTGCTTCTTGGAAGCCCTCCCATATGATATAAGTTTCGAATGGGCGAACGCCGTACTTAAAGAGACCTGCAGTTACAAGCGACGCTAGTGGAAACTGAAGGGCAAGAAGAAGCGAGTGTCATCGACCACACTATCTCCATCTCTGTGCGGCACGCCCGTTTAGCGAACGACATCTCCGCGGCGTCGTTTTTTTTTTTTTTTGAGAAGCCGAAGTGAATGCTCTTGCCCCGTCTAGCTGACGGCGCGTGCGGTCAGCTTAATTGGGAGCGAAGGTGCAGCGCCGGACGGCTTCAAAGCGGCCGACAATTAAGGGACAAGCGCCAACGACTCGCCCGTCACCGCGTGCGACCCTTCGTCTCACAGTTGTAGAACTATGCGACGCGCATCCCGCTCCCACCACGAATCCCAGCAGAGTAGCGCCCAGCTCGAGCTTTGCTCGGGAAGCGAAACGCGTCGCTCGATACGCCCTGGGCGTTCGTTCCCGCGCACGACGCCGGAAGAAGGAGTAGCAAGAGAGCCCCCCCTCCCTCCCTCCCCTTCAGCCCCGCTGGTTCCTCTTGTCTCGCTGCGCACTTTTCCTCTGACGCCTTTCGACGTCGTCTCCTCCGACTTGCCGGCGTTGCTCGAGCGGCGTTATCAATTTCTGCACTTCACACGAGAGGCCTCCTTCGCCGGCGACAGTAGCACGCAGATCTGTCTCTGTTGCATTCGAGCACCGAGACAGCGCCGGGCTTGAAGGCAGTAAGTAGCCTTAGACACCCAAGAAGAACCAAAATGCAGGAAGGAGGCAACGGCGGGCCATTTGGCTGCCACATTCTACGAAGGGGCCCGGCAGCCTGAATCTTCCAAAGGAATGCCTTTGTTAGCTTTGCCCGCAAAGCAGGTTTCAGTGCCTCGCAGAGCGCGAAGCGGTGGTTTTATCTAATTCCACTAACACACACACACACACACACACACACACACACACACACACACACACACACACACACACACACACACACACACACACACACACACACACACACGCACGCGCATGCGCACGCACGCACGCGCGCGCGCGCCTGTTACAAGCTTGTTGTTGAAGAGGGCCGGTAGCCTTCACGGTTGTTTATCAACGGCCCGAGTTCTTTCTCTGTACAGGCTTTGCATTTTATGCACGACGCGTTTCACTGAGCTCCAGCTGCTTTCAAACGATGGTGGTGGGCTTTCTTATTGTGGGGCGTGGCGATTTTCGCGTTGTGACCTTTCAGATGCGCATGGCTGCCACACCGCGCTGCGAAAAACACGTCGGCCTTCGTCCTCTGTCAGTCGGACGGCACCTTAGTTTAGAATGGCGTCGTGCGCGCATGCTACCGCAAGCCTGAAAACAGCCACCCGAATAAACGCTGCAGCCCGAAGCACCACCTGAAATATGAGTATGGCTATTCACTGCGGTTGTCAGTGCTTTGCGGTTCCTTGGCGGGAATTCTCAAATCTCTCATATACGCGAGAACAAAAAGGGGGTCCTATTTACGCCTTACGCGAACACGCTTTCGCCTGCCGCAGAAGTGGGCACTTCTCACCAGCCATCGTCTTGTGGCCTTCTGGAAGCTGTTTGCATGCTCCCTTTCGGATGCTTCGTGTTCGAAGCAGGGCATGCGGCTTTTTCTTCGTGCAAAATTGTTGCGTGTGTCTTTAGCGGTGGAACAGTACTGCAATAAATATCCACCTCTTTCCGGCTTCACATTCATGAAAATACATATGTTGGATATAACGGCGCCTTGCCCCCACCACCGTCAGTACAAGGGGCTTCGGTGGACCTGCCGCGGTGGCTCAATGGATAAACAGTTTTGATGCATAGCCAGCTGGAGGTCACGAGTCCGATTCTCACCTGCGGCGGCCGCATATTTATGGAGAACAAATAATAATAAAAAAGACCCGCGTGCTGTGCGATCTCGGTGCACTTTAAGAGCGAAGTTAATCCGGAGCCCTTGAGCGAGGTGTTCCACAGAGCCGATCTCTACGCTTCAGCTCGTAAAAATTTAAATATTAAAATGCAGTGGTTTGCAGGTGTGATGTTTTTTTTTTCTTCAAAAATATAAGGCGAATGTATTAAAAACGACGAGAATAACGCTCGTTGCTTTGCGACCATTATTAATACTGTTTCACGAGTGAGTTAAGTCGAGCGCTTCGTACTGAAATAATAATGAAACCAGTGTCCGTTATGCATTCCTAACAGTAAAGACGCATCGTCTGACGTGTAAGCCATCTTAGTCCTTATTTGTTCACGTTTTGGGCGCTAAAATAGGCTTCAACTCCGTTCAAGCCTTTGTTCTCCACCGCCCGCAGAGTGAAGTGAAAGCGACGTTTTCTGCCCCAAAAGAGTACTGACCGATGAGAGAAACTGTAACCAGGCTTATCTCCGTTATCGAGCGTCAATACAAGCGGGCCGCATTGCGGCCTTCGCTGCAAGCCTCTCGCTGCACGTTGCGCAGAGAGAGCGGAAACTGCCTTTTGTGTACAGCTCGTTCCGTTCCACACATCGGGCGGACCGGCTAAAGAGGTTTCGGCCCGTGTGTTCTCACCTCTTCGTGAAGATTTACGTCAATGTTTGCTCAAGTCTTTTTTTTTTTTTGTCATCGGGGCGTTCTCGGTGGTCATCGCCCAGAGAACGCTGTAACAAAGTGTAGATAAGCACAGATGTTATGAAGACACTCGCTGCGTGGCCATCTTATTGGCGAAAGCTAACACGAAGTTCACTTCTGCGCTGTTGCTACTCGGCTACGCGTAGGAGTTAGGAGCCGAAAAGGCGTGGCCTACCGATGCAACCCGAACAGCCAGGTATAGCAATCGTCATCGCGGTTAGATACGTTAGCTGCATACCACCGTGCCGTCGTTGCAAACCACCGTGCCGTCGTTGCAAACGCAGAAGATACTTCGGTAGAAGCATTCCCGAAAGTCGTCGATTGATCGCAGCTGCCACACTTCGACAACCTGTCGTTTCGCGAACGTAATACTCGCATCGACGGCCTGTTACGACAGCTTGAATGATTTACCTTTCGAATACACCAAGTGCATTGGTGTCTTCGTATGCATCATCTCAGGCAGGTCACCATTCATGCACAGCCTTGTTTATAGCAAGAACATGCGTGACCTTTTTTTTTTAGGTAAAGGTTACCCGCTGATCGGAAGCACTTGACAACTCACAATAACAGCTGCTGCGGTGGCTCAGTCGTTATGGCGCTCGGCTGCTGACCCGAAAGACGCGGTTTCGATCCCGGCAGCGGCGATCGGATGTCGATTGAGGCGAAATTCTAGAGGCCCGTGTACTGCGCTATGTCAGTGCACGTTAAAGAACCCCAGGTGGTCGAAATTTCCGGAGCCCTTCACTACGGCGTCTCTCATAGTCTGAGTGGCTTTGGGACGTTAAACCCTCATAAACCAAACCAGATAACAATGACGTAGATGGTTGAACCCCCTTTCCTGACCGTTACTTCCTCGCTGTTCATTTCGCTCCGCGTAGCCATTCTTCCATGCGTCTCGTGCGCATAATCTTGCATCAGGCATAGCGCACACAATGTTTGCTTTTAGTTTTAATGACTGCTGCAGTGTGCTCAGGGTTGTTCCTCATATTTTACAACGCTATATATATATATATATCTACTGGTCAGCTTCAGCCGACACCAAACGTGTGCGGGCATGTAGCACATTATAGTGCGCACCCCTTTGGGGCGTAAGAGCTTTCAGTCGCATCATTTTCTCGCACGGGCGTCGAAAAATATGTGAATTGTCCTCTCGAGTTTCTTGCCATAAATCTCGTTATTGCCCGTTTAGTTCTTGGGCTAGTCCAGAAGCTTTCTTTAGCAGCGACAACTTGGCGCTTCTGCTGCCGCAAAAAGCAGCCCCCACACGCGCAGGGTTTTTCGTCAGGTTTCAGTCGGGTGTTTACCGAATATATGACAAGCGACACAACGAGTCCTGACCGAATAGAGCTGCTCTGCCGTCCCGTCGAGCCCTCTCATGTGCTGCAGACTTCTCCAAGACTCAGTAGTGACTCGCGGGTGTAGATAACACTCTGCCACGCGGCTTACCCCGCATTCATTGATATCCGTCGGTCCAAGCCGCGAACACCGTGAAGGAGGAACCGAAGCAGCTGCGAGTAGGACCTGCTCGTCGCGTCAGTTTGACGGGTTGTGCTTAATGCAGGCTTAACGACGTCTTGTTCAGACGACCTGCCTTTGCGTGCAGGGTATCTTCGGGCATCGGAGAATTGAAGGCCACATTGATGCAAGACGCCGCATCGTTCGCCTCCAAGTAATGAACAGGTGCAGCGTGGGTGCCGCGAGGAGGAACTGCTGGTTAAACGAAGACCTCCCTGCGGCCTTGAATATAACATCGTGCACTGTCTGGCCATATTACGCTGCAGGGCGAGTAACCGGGGTCCGTGGGTTGACGTGGTGGCCCCTGAACACTTGGTGCGCGTTGAAGTGCCGTCGTGGTCTGCGCTGCTCGATATACTGGTAAAATTCCGGTAACGTTAGGAATCTGTCGCCGGTCTATTCTAATTCCATTATTTCCGTTCTTTGCCGTTTTGTGGAGCGCTGCCGCTCTGCCGTGGTCGCCGTTATCGGCCCGGCGGACGGACGGTGGGAATGGATAGTTTAGTAGCCGCGTGGTAAGGGTCCTTGCGCAGTACTGCCATCGGTCGAGCAGTGTATGGGGGAAAGAAGCACGGCAGGGGAAGAGGTTGCCAGTTCGTCGTGTACATGAGACGCGGGGTGACCTTTGTGACCGATTGGAGAGGCCGGTATTTCCTAGCGAGTCCGTGTTCACCGGCACGAAAATAAACCAGCTTTAAAGAGCGGTCGGGCCTGCCTGTAGCGACACCGAGGTGTATACATGTTTGACGACATGCTTTGCCGATAGTGCGCCGCTGATAGTACACTGTGTAAACATTGTGGGGGCTGCATTGTGCGAGTCGCATGTGCGCAGTCTGCCCGCCGCAGTCAGAGTCGTGCGCGCCATCTGCGGAGCTCCAAGGTCGCGGGTCCAACCGCGGCTGCATGCATTTCCGTGAAGCCGACGTGCTAAAGCGCCCGCCTGCGCAGATAATTCCGTGCTCACGCTGTGTGTGACCCGAGGTGGCTAAAATTAATCCGTATTAATCATCCTTCGCGTGTGCTTCACGTTGGCCATGAGGCAATTGCCTCTGGCACCAACACTGAGACTCGCTATGTCTCTGGGCGTTCCATACGGTGCGCTTTGCCGATCTGGCGTTGCTATCGATTTCTGCGGGTCCGTCTGATGCGGGCAGCGTCGAGGGATCTTGCTGAGAGATGCAGTTGTTTTGCGATGACGCGCGCTGTCCGGCGTTCTTGCCACTAAAATGCTTCTAGCAGCTGCGCGTAGGCCTTTATTAAAAACAAAAGAAAAAGAATTCATTTGGGACGCACCGATAGCGAAGGTACCTCCATCGCCTGAGCGCTATGTCAAAGTCGGCGCCATTTAACTTGCAGGGTTCGTGGAACTTCAACAGTGCGGTTCGTGCATTTTTATTGCACAGTACCATAAGAAAGAAGCGTCTAAACAATTGTCAGTTTGTTGATTGCCTATTAACAAGTCATCAAGATGGTTAGGCGCCCTTGTCGAGGTCCCTAAGAGAGCAGTCGCGTACAGCGCCTTGTGAATGTGACTCCCTTGGCAGTGCGTTACAACAAACGGTCATTGTTATGTCAAACACTAGCTTCATCGTCAACTTGCATCCGAAACGAAGTTATCAGTGCAAGCCATTTTCTCCGCGGACGTCCATGGGCGCCACAATGCATCGAACGCAGGACAACGCGTGCAGATGTCGTGCTGTGAATCTTGAGCGAAGCTTTAGGATAACGCGGAGACTGTAATCATCTGCGGACACCGGCGCCGTGCCGTTATTAATGCGGAGCCTGTAGGCAACAGTGTGCAACTTTCAGCGTAGTCTAGTTACATAGGAGACGCGTTACTTGAGCCGCGTAATGGCGGCGCCATTAGCAGAAGACACCTATAAGCGGCATTGGGAGCGAAGCTCTCCCACGCGATCAGCGCCCGTGTCGCTAAGCTCTTTCGCAGCGCGCTGTGTGCGACGAGATCGGATTCCGAGACCCCCGAGGATAATGACGGGGCTTTGCAAGCGACGCGCACAGTGCGGGGGAGGGACTGAGGGAGTGGTCGTACGCCGCGCTCGGGCCGCCAGAGAGACAAAAAAGGGTTTTGCATCATCGCGTTCACTCTATTTGCAGCGGCGCGTTCTTTTGTGCCCTTCTCGCTGGAAGGCGCTACAACGCTAGCGCTGACACGACCCCGTGACGTAACGCCCTCCTCTGTCTCGGCAGCCGGCGAATCTTGCCCGTCTCGACTGCGTCTGCCGGCGGGCGCTGGTCTTGCATCAGGATTGTTTAACGCGGCGCGTCGTCTGCTCGAGCCACGGCAGTGCTGCGCTCCCCTTGAGGAGTGCTCCGTCTGCAGCCGCGCTCGCCCGTCAGCGCGGGACGTGTGCTGCTGCTGTGACGGAAGGAATGGCCGCCATTGTGACGCCTCGGAGCTGAGCAGCGCCGCTTTGCTCACGGGGGCGCGATGGCGCAGGTAGTGCCTTAGTGCGCTGTAATTTTGTTTTCAGGCGTACAAATAACCGGTATCGATTACCACTGAGAGCGCAAAACCCGCAGCGAAGCGTCTTGTGCTTTCTGTATGCGCTGTCAGCGTCAGATGAACAAGACAGTTGAAACGGAAGCAAGTGAACCAGAAAAGGGACTGATTATTAGTGCACTTGATTTCAATGGCGCGAAGACAGCTGCATAGAAGTTATTGGATCTTACCTATTTCTTGCCGTTATTCTATTCGCGTTTCATTTGACGTTTGGTAGTGCGCGAATTGCTGGCCGCAGTCGCAACCACCAGACCTGCCGGGCCTTTCTTGTCTGCGAGGATGGGCTGCTCGTGGACGTAAGGTTGTGGGTATAATTTCCGTGATACATTTCGGTTCAAAGGGTTTATGCCTTAGGCTTCCTCGGGGCTGAAGACAGAAAAAATAAATGACCACTGTTAATATTTCACGAGATCTAGTTAATCTTTGTGTGAGAATTGTAACAGCTGGCGTAGAACGCATTTCTGTTTGTCGCTCGACGGGTTCGAAATTAACCCGCACGCCTCTCATAGCCCACGTGCAGCTTTAACAAGGACACAGTTGTGCAGATGCTAGGGGCACCTTTCCAGGTGTAGGAAACTGTGCTCGTTTATTTGGCGTCACCATGTCTACGAGTGAAATGAGGACACGTAAAAGCAACTTCGTCTCGTGAAAATGAGCTGACAGGGGTTGAAATTATATCAACTTTCGTAATTAAGCGGTCTCCATTCATTCTTGACTGACCTGTGTATCACCTGCGCCTTCAAACCTGACGTCTGCGACAGGAAAAAAAAAAAAAAAACTCTTGTAACGAAATTATGTTGCCACAGGAAAGAGCAGTCTGGTGAGGGAATTCCTGTTGTAGATTTTATGCCCTTCAACGACAGTTCAATTGACCGTCAGTTGAACTGAACAGCAGTCAGCGGTGTTACACGACAGCGCCAGCTGCCTTTCAGACCTCAACGGCCGTGGTCAGTTCGACTCAGGAGGGGGGCCGCAGTTGAGCCGGCCAACTGACAGGACGGCGGTCGAGCCGGCGGCATTTCCCACTGCCATGTGTTCTCAAATCACGCGAAAGGTTTCTGTCCTGGCTATTATAAGTCCCAATCTACAAATTTCACCAATCGACTGGGTGTGAATGCGCAAACCCGCGAAGCGCCATAAAAACAGCGGCTAAGTGGTGAAGCCAGACGTGCCTGTACTGGAGTGCCTTGGCTCTGTGTTTTGTTCCGTTGTGGCGTACTGAAAGCACAATACTTGCAAAGACATTGTAGTTCAAAAAAATAAATAAACCATGGAATCAATGTCTGAAGTTAAAAATAACCCAGAGGGTGAACTGAGTTTCGCAGGAAGTGCCGTGTAATTGCAGACGACTGCCGTTCAGTTCAGCGTCATTCGGAAAGCTGAACTTGCGTCTAACTGCCCGTGTAACCGGGGTGTTAGATATGCCAGCGCTGAACTATACGTAGGGGTCGAGCTGCGACACTTCTGCTCAGGCGTGAGCAAAAGTACGGCAGCGGTTCTGCAAGCAATGTTTGTCCAGCCTTCCGAAATTAAGCCTCTTCCAGCAGTTGAAGGAACCTCAAGGTTTTGCCACAACTCATTCTGCAGCGCAACTCGCTCGCAACTCTGCGGTGCGCGACGTGCAGTTCCTCTTGGGGGCACATCCCCTTTCGCCGTGACGTAAGCGCTGAGGTCTTGTTTTCCCCTGCATCTCCGACTTTCCCTGTATGCCGCGAGACACGCCGACTTCCTCGGAGGCTTTTTGCAGCGCATTCCTCCTGCTGGCGTCTTCGCAACAAAACAGCCGGTCCGCTTCGATGTGTCGAAGCTCGAGGTGTGCCGGCGGCTGTCTCTCTCTCTTCCGTGCCCTTCTACACAGCTGCGCACCTCCTCCTTGACGGCAGGCGGAGGGAAGAGGTCTAGGACAGAGGGCGCCAGTTGTATTGGGGCCGGTTAAGGTTGCGTTTTTTTTTTTGTTTTTGACAAACGCGACTTACTTGCCTCGGCTTCTGACTTTTGAATGACATTGCCGCACGTTTCGGGGCCCTGCGACGTTTGAAGATCACTCTGGATACTCTGCGGGTGTTGCCTGTGGGACCGGATCTCATGGGTCGTCCTTTTCCTTCCGGCGTGTAAAGTGACCGTACATGCACTGTCGGCTGCAGAAGTGGCGGGTAGCACTCGAGGTTGCATGGCTCGGTGCTCTTTTGGCGCATGTTGGCGCTCACGCCAAGCTTGAGCGCCACGAATCGAAACGAGTGAAATGAACATGCCTTTGGATGAAGCGTCAACCTCCCCGTCTATACCTGGGCAGTAGGCGCTGCTGCAAAGTGCCGCGGCAGTGAACTCTAAGCGAAGCGCTAGTGTTAAACACTACAACCACTTTCGCCGCCGACAGCACGCGTTTTTTTTTTTTTTTCTCCGCGAACAGCGCAAAATTAAACGTTGGAGCGGAACTCGGCGACAGTGCATTAGGTGGCAATAAGGGGCCACGGCGCATTCAGCTTGCGCCCGTGTAGATGGCCTAAATTCTCAGATCACATCCGCTGCCCGCGCCTTGTTGTAGAGGGCTTTGGCTATATATCTCACGCACGCAAGGGGAGTTTCGGGGTGGAGAACGCGCGTGCTCGGACCGAGGCTGGGCTACGCGCACGTGCTCGGCACGCTGTTTTCTTTCGCGCTCCAGGCTGCTGCGTACGTGCTCGCTAACACGACAGACTAAAGCGTTGAGAATTCACAGTCCGTGCTTCTGCGGCAAGTACCTCTACATAGGAGGAAAAGGGGGGGGGGGGAGAGGGGAGAAGGTAAGGTATAGGCTCAGGTTAACCGGGAAAGCGCTCCCATTGGCCACCCGGTCGGAAGAATGCGCCACAATAGCGTGATGCAACTTCCGGGGTCGAATAAGATTTATCGGCCTTCGCTGAATGACGGCAGTAAGCTTCCGACCTCGTTCCTGCCAGCATATGTCGCCTTGGCGAGGCGGCGGGTGCTTGCTGTGGGCTCACGGCAGCTTTGGCGGTGGACTCCTTGGAGCGCGTGCTTCGTGCAGGTATTTTAAGAAATAATCTGTTGTTCCATAATAGAGTGTATTCCTCGCCGCGGTATATAGACGTCAGGAAGTCTGCAGTTAGACGTTGATTCGTGCAATTGGTTAAGTCTGCCTCGATCATAATATGTTTGCATGTATAAGGTCCATCTGTGGTCGAAAACTTGTGCCGGAGAGAATTGCAGTAGTTGCGATAACGTCCGTATCGATTTAAAAAAAAGGCCCTCCCTGTTCATAGGAGTCGGATGTTTCACCTTCGGGGCTGTAACTTATTCGCGAGCCTGTTCTCTCTGTGGTGCGGCTTTCACGCGGCCAGAGCGATGTGTGCGCTGGCTTTCTAGTGGAAAGCTTTGTTTGTTAACGAACGCGGGGCTGCTATCAAAAGCTGGCGGGGATTTGTAGGCAAAACAAGCGGGCGCCCACGCTGACCGTAGCGTGGGCCGCTATTTATACCATCAATTTTCCTGCGCTTCGCCGGCGATCCGCACCTGCCTCGTTTCCACGCCTGGAAACCTTAAACACGCCAGGGAGTGCTTCGACTCGCGGGGCTTCTTGGTGTTGTGGTGTCGGCGTTTCGCTCCACGCGGTATGTGGAACCGGGGTGTGTGACGTCCCCTGCGGTACTATACAACGCACGCAAAACCGAAGCTTTTCTTATTTTCGACTCCCAGTATGACGAAGGTTTAGTTATTATTTCCCGCCGTTTTCTGTGCTGCACGAAAAAAAAAAAGCGAGCACTCTTGCCATTCGTTACGCGCTACCAAGAGTCCGTGAGCAAATGTGCACTTATGGGGCCAGCAGAAAATGGAAGAACGTTTAATTTCCGAAGATGTGCAAGTTATTCGGTCGTGATGGTATTTTAGGCCGATGGCTGTCGTATTCGCTTGTTTTGTTCAGCGTGTGCATACCGGGAGGGACAGACGACGCAAAAGCGGCATATTCAAGTGGCAGCCCTGTCCTGCCTTGGCCCTTGTTTGGTAGAACCGGTATGCCGAGCGCTAAGTACGGTTTTTTCTTCAGCGCCAGACGCATATGCAGTGAACCGGATGCATAAAAAGTATTTCTTCTGTCTCCCTAATGCGAGACAGGGGCCGACAGGTCAGCTTTTCTTCAGCGGGCAACGTATACTGGGAGCCATATAAGGGTCCCGTTGTTAAAGCAAGCGTGTGCATCCCCGACAATGTGCGCCACAAATCCGAAACGTTACGTTACCCGCCTCGGTGGCTCAGTGGTTAGGGCGCTCGACTACTGATCCGGAGTTCCCGGGTTCGAACCCGACCGCGGCGGCTGCGTTTTTATGGAGGAAAAACGCTAAGGCGCCCGTGTGCTGTGCGATGTCAGTGCACGTTAAAGATCCCCAGGTGGTCGAAATTATTCCGGAGCCCTCCACTACGGCACCTCCTTCTTCCTCTCTTCTTTCCCTCCCTTCCTTATCCCTTCCCTTACGGCGCGGTTCAGGTGTCCAACGATATATGAGACAGATACTGCGCCATTTCCTTTCCCCCAAAACCAATTATTATTATTATTATTATTATTATTATTATTACGTTACGTAACGCGGCCACAGCTCTTCTCGTTCTGCGCCGCCACCCACCGCTGTCGCAACTCACGCGCACCAGGAGGAGCCGCTACAGGCATTACGTTAATTGCAGTCTGAATCTCTGGCTCGCACATTCCGTGGTTTGGGGACGAACTGCAGGACGGCTTCCCTGCGCAGAGCGACTCGCCGCGGACGGCAGTGCGCCTGCGCGTACAGTATTGTGCCTGGGCAGACATGGCTTCACGAGAGAGAGCCGTATTCCTTGTTAGCGCTACACTGGCCCACTCGGGGAGAAACTCCATTGGGGGGGGGGGGGGGGGGGGGCAGGGCAGGCTGCCTTGAATATTACTCTTGTGGCGGAAATGCGGGCAATAATAATAATTGGTTTTGGGGGGAAAGGAAATGGCGCAGTATCTGTCTCATATATCGTTGGACACCTGAACAGCGCCGTAAGGGAAGGGATAAAGGAGGGAGTGAAAGGAGAAAGGAAGGAAGAGGTGCCGTAGTGGAGGGCTCCGGAATAATTTCGACCACCTGGGGATCTTTAACGTGCACTGACACATCGCACAGCACACGGGCTCCTTAGCGTCTTTCCTCCATGAAAACGCAGCCGCCGCGGCCGGGTTCGAACCCGGGAACTCCGGCTCAGTAGTCGAGCGCCCTAACCACTGAGCCACCGCGGCGAGTGAAATGCGGGCAAGATTTTCACACTCAAACTACCGTTGAAGTCTCGTAGCTGATTACAGAGATCAACTCGCAGGCAGTCTTTTTCTTACCATGAATGGACATGTGGCCTCAAACAATAGTTGCTTCGCGCTGTCATTTACACTGGCGCGAAGCACAGGTGAGGCCGTAAGTACACCGGGGGCATGCTGTGGACTTGTAAGCCTGTTTACAGCGTTCCCTGATGAGAATTAATGATATGGCTTGTGCAGGCTGCATGGTATAGCGTTCGCTGATGCAGTTTCTTGTGGACGCGCGGTGTTTCCCGGTTTCTGCTGGAACAGGCGTGATTTAAGTCGCAGGGGTGGAAGTGCTGCGCCAATTGCGCCATTCTTTGCCAATTTGATCTCCTGCGCCAAGCTGCGCCTAAACGGCAATTTACTCCCACTGCAAGTATACAGAGCCAAATTTAGCCGAGTGTTAATGTCGGCTGGGCAACACTGGGTGCTCGCTACGAAACGGACGCAACCGCATTGGCATCGACAGTTGGGTTCGCTCGGTTCCATGGAGGGAGGAAAATTTTTCCTCTAAGCTCAGTTCGCTGGTGTCCCTGCACGTGGCGGCCGGCACGGCAGTCACGAGAGGCTTGCACAAGCATGAGTAAAAGTAAGTACTTTTAACTATTATCTGGTAATATAGTTTGAGTGTGGGCGGTATTGTGAACTTACCTCACTTAGCAAGCTGTATTTATTGTGCGGACAACGAGACGTTCACTCGCATCATTTGTGCGCTTTTTTCAGTAATTTAGAACTCCAGAAAGAGATGCGGAGATTTCGCGATCCCCGCGGGATGGTATGATGCCGCGTTCGCAGCTCTAAGCAATAAGCGCGCAACGATACAATCGCAGAGCCAGCAGTCCGGAGCCAGTGGAAATAAACGGCGTCCTGGCGATAGGCCCGGCTGACTAGCGGCAAACCGAACTACCAGAGGTTCGGTTGTTTTGGATTCCGGACACCTTGTATTGGAACGCAACCGCCAGCGCGAGTGGGCTGGGTAAACAGCGCGCGAATAGAATTTTCTTTACCGGAACTAATTTAACAAACGAATTACGAACTTCTTACACGTGGAGCTGCTAAGGGATGGGCACCGGGCTTACTACCCGTCGTGCTCGCATTTAGCACGCAGCAGTGATGACATTGCTTTGGCTTGGCCTGGCCAGCTGCGTGGTTACATCTTCACAGCGGCGCGGCCGGCGACCCCACGCTGCTCTCACCTTTCACAGCCGCACACGGCAAAGCGTTCGCTCCGATCTTCCACTGCGTGCACCCGCGTGCACTCTGTTGCATTTTTTTCATATATGCTTGTGTAATAAATTCCGGGTGCGCATTTTCGCGAGGGCGCAAATTATGCGAGTGAATAGGGTAAGTTAGGCCCCTCCTTGGTCCTGACACAGTATATTCGAGATTCTGCTGCACTCTTTTGGTGGTTTGGTTGTGGCTATTAAAAAGTTATGCAGAACTGAAAGGCTTTAAAGTTTACCAAGCAAGTCCTGTCGCTCGAATTCTCGGCGCAGTGTTATGTGACAATCGGGCGAACAGTGCAGGTCCTTTTTCTTTATAGTTCTCACTGGAATAATGCAATTAAGTGGATTGAGTGGGACAAATTTTGGTATCAAACCTATTTGTATACTTGTTTCTGTGGTGAGCGAACTGACACTTGTTGCTGGTTTTGTTTGAAGACAGTTTTTGATTCGTGGCTTTTTTTTTCTTTTGTCTAGAGCGGTGCACTAAGCTAAACACCGATGTGTTAAGGAAAAAGGACTCCAATGGAGATTTAATATCACTCTGGTGTCGACCAACTTCTAAGGACAGCGATGCCTTTTGTACGCTTTGCTGCACCACTGTGCATTGCGGGCAACATGGCACTGCAGCGGTATACCGCCATGCGAGCTCTCAGAAGCACATCGCACAAGCGAAAAGAAATCGCAATGCAGAAGGTGTTCTTAAGAAGAGTTCAAAGGTTCAAAGCACTCTGGACCAACACAGTGCGACTGCAACGTCACTTCAAGAAAAGGTCACAAGAGCAGAAACTCTTTTTGCCCTCTCCGTGGTAGCAAACAACATCCCCTACACATATGGAGACGCAGCAACAGCGACATACCGTCACATGTTTCCGGATTCAGAAACAGCGAAAGGCTTCCAGTGTGGACGCAAGAAACTTTCGTACATTATTTCTGATGGCCTGGGGCCATATTTCAAGGCAAAAGTAATCCAAGAGCTTGACATGCCCGACACATTCTATACCATCATGATTGATGAGTCCCCAATCCCTGAGGCCAAGGTGCAGCAGCTGGACGTGCTTGTCCGCTACTACTCTACCAGCACTGAGAATGTTGTGGTGGAGCATCTCCAGTCCTTCCATTTGGGCCATGCGACCGCTGATCAGCTGTTTTCCTGCATTGAGGATGCCCTCAGTGACGTTCGCAAGAAGAACATGGTATGTTTTTACAGTGATGGCCCTAACGTAATGAAAAGCCTTAAGCGAAGGCTAAAGAAGGAAGTGAGCCCAGACATGGTTGACATCGGTGAATGCGGCCTCCACAAAGTTCACAACGCTTTTGCTGCTGGGCTGGATATGTTCTGTGCAGAAGTGGAGTCTCTTGCAACTGATGTCCACTACTACTTCAAGTTTGCCACAAGGCACGCGGACATGAAGGAGCTGCTGAGTGATGTAGGACTGCCCCAACTAGAGTTTTTGCGGCACGTTAACAGCAGATGGCTGACACTGCTTCCTAGTGTCGAGCGGATACTAAAGTCATTTGATGCCCTCAAGGCATTCTTCTCCAAATCTGGACAGCCAAGGTGCTCATCTATGAGGCACGGTCGTCTGTCATCTGCGTTTTGTGACAAAACACTGCGAGCAAAGTTATTTTTCCTTCAAAACGCTGCTCAGATATTTGACAGATTTAAAACGCTCTTCCAAAGCAAGGACCCTCTCCTGCATGTTTTCTATGATGAGATGTTGGTTCTCGTGAAACAGGTCCTTGGGAGGTTTCTGCGCCAAGAGTCATTTGCAGGTGCTACCGGCTCACAACTGAAAGAACTTGATGTAGAGTCCTCTGAAAATTGGAAGGCAAAACCTGAAATTGGCCTCGACACGGAGCAGTCAATGAAACTGTGGAATCCTACTGAGAAGAAGGCATTTTACATCAAGGCAAGAGCCTTTTACATAGCTTGTGCAAAGTACCTGATCACGAGGCTGCCACTGGACAACAAGCTGTTGTTTCATTTAAGGTTTTTAAACCCAGACACAAAAGGGAATTCTTTCACATCGTCACTGCGCTATGTGGCTAACGCACTGCCTCAGGTCATTCCACCCTGCGATGTGTCATCCCTCACTGATGAGTGGAATTCGCTTATGTGCGAAACCAGTGACTGGGAACTGTCTCCTAATGTGGTCACCCATTGGTCAAGTGTGTTTGCATTACAGACACCTGCTGGTCAGGCTAAGTATCCAAGGATTACTAAGCTTGTCAAAGCAGCCCTTTCATTACCTCACGGAAATGCCGATTGTGAACGAGGATTTAGTGAGAACAAACAAGCACTCCACCATCGAAGTACTTTGTCCATAACAAGCATTTCCAGCCTTCGTCAAACCAAGGCGTTCATGAAGCGGTACAGTGGAGATGCTACAAAGGTGTCTTTGACCAGGGACATTCTCAGGAATGTCGAAAAGTCTTACAAGGTGTACCGGGAGCGAATCGAAGAAGAAAAGACAGCAACGTCCCAGAAGCGAAAGCATGAGGAGGAGGAGCCAACAGAAGTATGTGAGCGAAAGAAGCTGATGGACGAGAAGTCTAGCCTCCAGCAGCGACTGTCATCTCTCAAAGCTCTACTTGCAAGTGCACAAGAGCTTATAAGCAAAGGTGTGGCTGACAGGGACATGGACAAGGTAGAGAGTGGCAATATTTTGCTGTGTGATGTGAACTCTAAACTGCCTTCTGTGATAGAACGAATCAAAACGGTTGACTCAGCTCTTCAGTCTATGAAGGCCAACTGAATCTTCATGTGATGTTTTTGTGCAAACCCCATTACAGAGATCTCTTCATGTTCCTAATGTTAATTGGCAAGGTCATTGCCTTTTATATGGCAGTAGCTAGTTCTAGTCCACTTTGCTTCTCCAGTCTATGAAGGCCAACTGAATCTTCGTTATGTGATGTTTTTGTGCAAACCGATTACAGAGCTCTTTTCATGTTTCTAATGTTAATCGGCAAGGTCTTTGCATTTTATATGGCAGTAGCTAGTTCTAGTCCACTTTGCTTCTAGTCATTATATTTGCTGCAAGCCAGTTACCACCTTTGATGCAATTTTTACTTGCTTTCTCTTATACATTCAGTAGTAAACTATTCTGAAATAGTTAACCTTAATTGTCACAGCTAATTATTGTCATTGTCATATATGGGGTGGTTTTGCACTGAAGTGCTCTGGGTTTGTTGACACAAATAAAACTGTCGCCATTATGTTGTTGTTTTCTCTTTTTCTGAACTGAAATTAATAACATCTAATGTACTGCTGCTACTGTTTGTTGTAGCTGCCACATGTCTATTTTTTTTCATGAACTGTAGCAAATATCTTTAGAACAATTGCAGTGCTTTTCATGAATTCTGGCCTGTGGGATCCGTGATCAATATTTATGCAATTTTTGGTCCAGTTGCAAACAAAATTGCTCTCAGTCGCATTTAAATGTCGCCATTCTGCTCCAAAGTGCTCCAAAATAGCCTAATAATTGCTCCAAACTTGCTCCAAAATGGGACTTTTGCTGCTCCAAAGCTGCTCCAAAATAAGACTTTTGCTGCTCCCATGCCTGCTCCAAAAAGTTGGAGCCTGCTTCCACCCCTGAAGTCGCAACGGAGTAGAGCGCTCCGTTTACTCACGTCCGCACCTGTACGTGCAGGACACGCCGTTTACCGACGCCGTCTTGGTGCGAATGTAAGCGTCAGTTTCCGGTCACAGTATACGAAAGCGTCGTCAGCGCCCTTGCAAAACATGCCCCGTGTTGTTCGCGGCGTGCTTCATAACATAGAACGGAGTCTAGATCGTAGAAAAAACATGGCTTAGGGTCGGTTAATTCTGCCGGACGATGCCCAGATGAGAATGTTTACTTTGTACAGTCTGTGCACCTATACGGTACTGAGCAGTGGAGCTGGTTGCCTCAAGCTGCAGAGAGCTGTATACAGAGTGCAAAGCCGTCGGCACTGTGACGCACGCGACGACCAACTCGAGTACGGAGAACATGTGCGTGCAAAGCAAGCGACAAACGTCAGCGTCGCAACGCCGTATCTCACGTAAAAAAAAAAATGTCCGCAATTTCTTGCATTTTCTGCAGACAATCATTTCAAAGCTAATTTCCCAGGGTGCGGCCAAGATATATAGCGTTTCCGCACACTCGTCGACATTGGAGGTAAGCCTTCTGTATTCTGTACTCGTGCTTTGGCACATTTGGTTTGAGCTGCCACTTTGAGGTTCCACGCATTAGGGCGAGCGCTCATCCAATTCGCGATCTAGCGCGCTTTTGAGGGCTTCCTTTCCGTGTGTCGACGGCGTCACTTCAAAAGTGCGTGGCTTCGCCCAGCGTTTGACGGACAAATAATGGTTAGAGCGGGCATGGTAGTTAAGTTATAATCTGCCTCGGAAAGCCACTGACAGTATGTAGCGTGATTACGCAGCCGATTATAGTTCAAGGAAAGGACAGCTACAATGGAAGGTCGTTCTGCTACTCCAAGGAAAGCAAGGCTCCGGTCACCCTCCGAAGCAATTCGTTGCACCGGGTGCAAACCTTTCGAGGAAAAACCGAAAAATTTTGTTTGCTGTTTCAAAACTCGCGCAGCGCTTGCATCCTTCCTGTCTCACGGCTTGCATGTCCCAACCTTTTTCGGGTACTTAAGGAAAGGGGTTTTCGAAGTACACCAAAGAGGAACACTTGTGTGGTGATGTTCCTTTCGAAGAGTAGCTATAGGCTTGCGGCCTCTATAGACCCTCCTAGAGCTCAGTTTTGTATTTTTGCCCCCTTTTTAATGCGAGAGCATCACTAGTCCCATTACGAGAAAAGACTGCTTTTGTGTGTGTGTGTGTGTGTGTGTGTGTGTGTGTGTGTGTGTGTGTGTGTGTGTGTGTGTGTGTGTGTGTGTGTGTGTGCGTGTGTGTGCGTGTGTGTGTGTGTGCGTGTGTGTGTGTGTGTGTGTGTGTGTGTGTGTGTGTGTGTGTGCGCGTTCGTGTGTGCGCGTGTGTGTGTGCGATAGAGAGAGAAAGAAAGAAAGGGAGCCGGTTAGTCAATCTTCATCAGATAAAAAAAAAAAGTAGGGGAAGGGGAGAAGGGACCTCGGACGAAAAGCTACCAAACTCTCCCTTATTCCTTGTGCTTACACTTGCGCACAACGCGCGGTCAGACACGAGACTGCGCTCTCACAGTCTAGAGCGAAGCATAGTCTTCTACAGCGGCTGTCACCGCACCCGCCCTTAAATCCGCGCTTGATGACAGTATGAACAGTTCTACTGCTTTGTCATAATGTTCAACCCCTTTCGCTTTCGACTAGATCAAGTGCCTTCCGCCCTTTTCAAGCGCATCCCCGGTGACCGGGATATAACTGAGAAGTATGCTTGTATTTTATCGTCTCTTGCGGCTTCTAGCTTTATTTTTGCCATGTCTTTGATAACGTGATTCAACCGACTTGTGAGTGGGCTCACCGGTCATCAAAGGAGTGTGTGTTTGAAGTGTTCCTAAGCTCACCGGGACGGGCTGCAGTGATAGCGGGCAGCTGAAGCAGTGGTCTTTCTCTGCTTTGTTACGTGGTGATCGAACTGCGTTTCTTTTGTCTCCGGCAGTATGTCCTAATCCTGCGAGTGCCTGTCGTCGGAACAAAATGTGCGTCATGGCCGGGGAAGCGAGATAGCGACTTGTTGACCTTGGACAGCTATATTCGTCATCGCCTCTTTTCTGCCTATCTCTCCAATCTGGTGGGCGATGCTGGCTACTTTGTCTTCTTGTATCGAGCGCGGAGCTGCGTTCTTGCACGCTCTGTTCCCCTGGCTTCCCCCCTGCGTAATTACGGTTTTAAATGCTTATGATCTAGCTGACTCCTACCTCATCTCTCCAGATTCACATCTTTCCTTTCCTTATGCGTCTGTACACTTGTTTCTGCCCTGGCACCAGCCTCGGATACGCAGCTGCTTCTGGGTCAGGGACACGGAAAGCTTAGGAGCACTTGCCTCAAGACCGTAATCACCTAATCCAAATCTCCCTCGTTCGTCGTCAGCTCTATTCCTTTTTTTTTTGTAAGCTTAGCATTACGTAGTGAGCATAACTGTCATGAGCCTGCGTGCGAGGTCTAAACAATTTTTTTTTTCCTTGGTTTATTTTTGGCGCAGCGCAAGCATGCAAAACCGTTTTCGCGCGGGATCCCAAAGCCTCTCCTCAGCCTCCGCTCCGCGCTGCGCAGAAAAAAATCGCGTCTGCGGCGCTTCAGCTGTACGCGAGGCTCGCGATGGGAGCGGCGCTGATCGGGGCAGGCGACGCTCCGAGCGAGTTGTCGCCGGGTCGGGATCCGGCCTCCTCGGCGGCGGGCTCTCAGGCGAGTCCTGCCCGCGATGCACGCGGTGGCGCTGTCGTTTGTTGTCGGCTGCCGGGACGGCCGTCTGTCAATACGGGCGTTCGCCCGGCGCCAGTGTGTCTCATTTATCATCGCCGCTCCCAACAAAGGGAGGCGTACGCCGAACCGGAGATTCCTCCCCTCGTTACTTCCCTGGCGGCGTGTGCGTGTCACACCTGCGCGGCTGGCGACGCCGTGCATCGACCCTGAGCGCGCAGCTGCAGTCCGGGAAGCCTTTCACTTCGGCGGCGACCCCGTCGCAATGATGGCACGGTCATTGTTCCCTTTAAGGCCCCCGCGCCGGGGCTTGTCGTCGGCCGAGCGTTCCATCTTCTTCCGTGCATCTACGAGAATATACAGTTTGGGGCCGCCGAAGACGGAGCGCCGTGGCGGCTGCGTCAGTCGCCTGGCGTGCGTAAGTCATCGCGAGGCTGCCTTATCGCCGGCTCGCGTAAAAGAACACCTCAGCGCGGCGGCCGGCCCACGACCGCCGAACATCGACGCGCTGCCGCACTTGCGGTGCCGGTGGTTCTTTCGTGAACGTAACGGGGCTTTCAAGTTGTATTTGCCGGTTAAAATGCGCCGAGTAAAAAGAAAGCCAGACAGTGAGAGAGGGCATTGTTGCAGGATGTGGGCTTAGAGCTGCAGTATAAATGGTGAAGGCGCAGGTAGGAAATCGGAACAGATATTCTTTCGAGCACTCAAGGTACACTCCAGGCAGCATCACCATGCTTGACACCTAACGTTTGCCTGCTGGAAGGCTTTGTTAAGCGCCCTTCTGCCATTCCCCAATTCTCTCTCAAGTGGAGGAAGCCAACGGTGGCCGAAACAAACGCGGTTTCCCATGCTCTCAAGAAGTGGGACACCACCAACGCGGCGTCGCGTCGCCTCGCACAGGCTAACAAGTTATAGAATCGTCAAGTCCTACGCGCTGCCACTTAGTTGCCTTGCGACTAACGTGTGTACCACTCTGCTGTGTCGCGTCGGGCCGGAAACAAAGAGGGACTCTACTACGACTGTAACGACCCATCTGTCACCGGTAACTTTAACCCGCGGCGTATATTTAACGAAATTGATCTGCCTCAGCGAACGCGCTAACGCTCATGATTGCTTCGCGTGTGTTCTGCAGCTTAATTCTAGTTCGTTTCGTTTTTTTTTTTTTCTAGCTACGCGGCAGGGAGCTTGGGTCGTCCTCTGCGATCGCGCTGAGCTGTTAGGTCGAACATCAATCTTTCGCGTCGCCCCCGAAGCTTTCCCCGAGCACCCGAAAGTTTTTGTCTCTGACTTTCTTTTTCTGTGCTGGTCGATTTCGGGGAAGACTGCGTGGCTAGACGACACGACCGAACACGAGCTCAACCGAGCCGCTGTCTGACCGCGTGATTTCGAAACTCGGTGGGTGGAGGGGCGACGTATACTTGCAACCTCCTCGCCGGCGTTGCGTCACTGGTGACACGAGGCTTTCGCTCTGGAAGAGCCGCGATAAAGAAGCAGTCAACAAAGGCAGCTGTGTCGCGACAGTGTGGAAAGACGCAATGGTATTTCATCGTTGATGCGTGTTGCCGCCTCCGCCCGTTTTGAAATCGGCCGGCGTGGCAGTCGGGATTGCTCTATTTCTGCCACTAGCAGATGGTGTTGCTTCACTCTTTTGTTTTCTTTTCGCCCCCCCCCCCCCCCCGCTCCTCCCCTCCCTCCTGAAATCTTAGCGCTCAATGCGGGAGAGGCTGTCTCAGCGTGAAGTTCCCTACAGCTGTAGCTTCGCGCGCCAGTTTTCGTCTAATGCATGGGCTGGGGCTTTTAATGGTGATAAATTTTGACCCGTTTTGGTACCCTCCACCCCTTCCGGAAGGCTCATTTACCGCATCGTTTTTTTGGCTAAAATGTTTAGCCGCTGATCATAGGGATGCCTTCTTGCAGTACATGTAAACGCTCCATTGATATGGTTAGTGTTAAATCGTTAGCTGTGCCGTCTATCCAACACGGACGGGGAAATTTTACCTCGGAAAATGCGGTTGTCTGCTGTGGGGAATGCGATTTGTTTTCTCCGTATTCTTGGGCTTTTGTGGTAAATTTGTTATATGTAGGTGTGGTGCGACCAATTTCTGAAGCACACACACACACTAAAGAAAAAACGCAAAGCGGTGCTCTGGTAGTTCAATGTGTCGTAACTTCGTGCTCAAGCTAAAAGCCGAAATGGTTGTATAGCATATGTGCGAAACACGTTCACTGCGTTTGCCGCCATGTATTTTGTCGCGGACGTTTGATAGAAAAAACAGCAAAAAACAAAAACGTGCTCTTTCTACTTTAGGAAAGCTGCGAAAGCTTGGATGAATGCAGAGCCCTTTTTCTTTTTTTAAATGGCCCAGTTCCAGGAAGCATCGCGCATACGTGACGAGCCGTACAGCTTTATCGTGAGAGATTTATTGTCTGGTAGCATTTGCATACTGTTTCGGGCATGTATAAGTAATAAAAGAACATCGCCCCTGTTCGTCAATCCCGATTGCAGATGTATATGTATTAGGCAGACGTCTTTATTTTTTCTTTTTCAATTATTTTAGCGCCGTCTCGTTGGTCATAACTCACCGGGGCCCACGGATGCGTACGCCTGCAGCTGCGGGCTGTAATTTTAAATGTTCGGTATTTATTCCGCCCTCCACTGGTCTGGCGCAATTCGGCCTTTGCCGCCGCACATGCCGTCTAGTTCTCGGTCGTTGAACGTCTCCGCTCCCACGTGGCGGTCTGCCGCGGCTGCTAGCAACTCAGCAAACACAAGTCGGACGTGGCGCTACTCTCTTCATCCCCACTGTTCGCGTATAGGAGTGCAATGCGCCGCCGCCGCCGCGGCGACTATTTAAATGTATCCGCCGGGTTTTCTTCCCTCGGTGTCGGCGGCGTAGCGCGCTCTGCTTCTTTTCACTTGGTAGCGCTGTCGAGCAGGTTCTCGCGTGTCACAGCGTGCCGGTGACGGGCACGCCACGCGGACGGGGCGCCGAATACTGGCGTGGCCTTTGGCTAGACGCCGCCGTCGCGCGTGCGTGGCGGAAGTCTCGATATTCGGGAAATTCAAGAGCTGCGCCCACCGTGTCGACGACATAATCGACTGAGAAAATGACGTGTTGCCGTATCGAAAGTGGGCGTGTGCTGGGACGTTTGCCGCATCCTGTAGCTTTATATGAACGGCGCCACGAAGCGGAAATTTCTGAGGCGCTCTGTCTGTCTGTCTGTCTGTCTGTCTGTCTGTCTGTCTGTCTGTCTGTCTGTCTCTCTGTCTCTCTCTGTCTGTCTCTCTGTCTCTCTCTGTCTGTCTCTCTCTCTCTCTGTCTGTCTCTCTCTCTCTCTGTCTGTCTGTCTGTCTGTCTGTCTGTCTGTCTGTCTGTCTGTCTGTCTGTCTGTCTGTCTCTCTGTCTGTCTGTCTCTCTCTCTCTCTCTCTCTGTGTGTGTGTGTGTGTGTGTGTGTGTGCGCGCGCGCGCGCGCGCGCCCTGTGTGGTTGTATGCCTTCTTTGTTATTCCGCGTTCGACACGTTATGTCACAGTTGGTGCAGCTGTTCGTGAAGTACGACGTATTCTGTACGGGCCAAGTGTTTGTGGCAGGGCAGTGCGCCGGGCTTTTAAAAGGCAAACTGTTATTCCTTTTCAGCCGAGAGTGATGAAGCTGACGCTGTCGTGTACGCTTGTCCGCAGTGTTTGCAACCCGCCGGTTTATCGCAGCGTACTTTAGCCTTCAGATTAACGCGCAGTTAGTGTGATAAGGTCTGCACTGTCTCCAACGGATGAAGTGCGAATCGGCGTGGCCTTCGGTGAATGTGTTGCCCTGGCGAGGAGTACATGCCTTAGGCAAGCATGCACTCGTCACCACTGCATGCTTCGGGAAGCGCAAGGGCACATGTCCCAGCAATCATTCCGCATTCGGCAACCCTCTGTGTAATCTCTCCCGACGGGCACTAAACAGCGCCGCCCACGCCTAAGGCCTCGCGCTCTTAGGGTCGCGTTTCATGCGTTGACGACTGTGTGTGTTCCTGCGGATAATCGTGCCTCGTTTTTTTTTCTTCTTCTTAGCTGCGTGGCTGAGTGGCGGGTAGGTTACATTCAGTGCTCTTATCCGCAGTTTGTGAAATATTTAGTGAACGCCGAGTCTTAGATTTTCGCCTAATTAGCGCTGTGCTTGTCAATATACCAGGTGTTTCAGGGAAGATCAAGTAATTCTCGAAAATCGGTTTTTTTGATGTAAAAATAGAGCTTTTCTAGCATAGCATTACCAGTGTTGGCGGACACCAGAAAGCCGATGAATCGTTTCAGTAGTAAGCTGGTTAAGTAATTTTTAATAATTATGGTTTTAACTATTATACTTATGCGCCTAGTTGCAATTAGATTTGTAGCCGGTCGTCAGAATAACCACATCAGTTTTTACAATTTATAAAACGTGATTTTTTTTGGCGCGGTGGCTCGACAAAATTTGCTTTTTTCTACTACGTGCACTGTAAAGTTTGCTTTGCCTGCATGCTTTTCGAAACCGCATATATTTTGGCACGATGCAGGCAGATTTTGTCGACCCACAGCGCCGAAGATAATCGCGTTTTCGAAATTCTAAAAACTGATATGGCTATTACTAACGACCGGCTAGAAATCTCTAATTGTAATTAGGTGCCTAACTCTAATATTTAAAGTTCATTATTAAAATTAGTTAACCAGCTTACTAAAAACGATTCATCTGTTTTCTGGTGTCCGCCAACACTGGTAAGACTCGTACGCCGCAAAAGCCACATTTTTACCCCGAAAAGCCTGTTTTCGAAAATTACTTAGTCTTCCCTGAAACACCTGGTGTTGTCCCGTGCATGAGCTGTATTGTTGCCACTGAGGAGTTACAGGGCCTGCATATTTGACGCGTCTGCGACTGGGTGTATCGGACCGTTCTGTCAGCCTCGTGAGGCCGAAGAGCTTGTTGACATCGTCCCGTTAATCCCTCCATTTGGGTTACGAAAGTTTAAACTTGGTTGATAACCTTCCTTGTTCTTTGTTTAACGTTAGTAGCTGACTTGTGCTCGGTTTAAGCACCCTTTCGACTGCTCTTCACTCCTACCTTTTCCTGTAGGCCCCGGTTATGATGGATTGCGCGTAAAAAAAGATTGCACTGGAGCTTGACTACAAAATATACTTTCATTTAGAGTAGCCTGCTTTTATTTCACCGGCGTCGAAAACTTTTTTTTCTTATTGCGGAATATGCACTGAACTAGTCATTCATTTAAGTGACCTTCACGCGTGGCACATTACCCAGCTCACATTGGCGGAGAAATTCCTCTCATACTCAATTCTCGCGATGTGGCATTCTTTCCAGAGCACTTGTGCTTCAACAGTCGGCACCACCTGCTGACGCTGCATTAAATATTCAGGAATGCCAGTTCATGCTGCTCAGCACCACGCTATGCGAACACGGGAGTGAACTTTAAGCAGCACTGAACTTTCAAACCACTACCTTGTTAGCTTTAATCCCTCTTCGTGAACTCTTGCGCTTTACTGAGCCTTAGGCTGAATCTCTCCTCTGTTTCGTAATCAAGCGTCGGCTGTTTGTTGCTTTTCGGGCTGGTATCCCCAAGGACGGCAGTTTCGCGTCTTCGACTGGAGCGGGGCTTCTTAGCTGCTTTGCTTAATGGGCGGCTATAGTAATTTAAGTACGCCGCGTTACATAAAAAAACAGAGAGGCGCCATCATTCGGAGGTTGGTCAGCGTGGCTTTCTTCGCGTCTGGCGCGCCGGCGGGATCTCGGGCCTCTTTCTATTTCGGGCGCAGCTAATTGCCGGCAGCGGGAAGCGCGAAAGTGCGCGGCGCGCGCACGCAGGTGCGTGCCCCTCCCCCACCTCCCCCCCCCCCCCACCCCGCCGGCCGCTTGCAACCTGAGCGCGGTTGCTCGTAATCCGAGGGCAGACGCGCCCGCATTTGTCGGCCCCTCTCAGGTGACCTTCTTGGAAAACAAGGTGGCCAGCCCGGACGTAACTTTGTTGCGCGGCGCTGATCGGCGGTGGGCCCCGTATCTCTCTCTCTGGCTGCCAGCGGGCACCGTTTTGGTTTCGTCCTTGCGTGCGCCGTTCTTTTTTGCTTCTTGCGCGCCTCGCCAACGAGCGGCGGCGTTGTGCGCGCATAAAACCGAGCTCCGTCAATGCCGCGTGGCCGGCGCCAGGTTCTTCGCGGAGCGCGCGCGATCGGGGTTGGCTCTCTGGACCACGGCCACGTTTGTCGCCGCTTGTGGCGCTGCGTGTATGCATGTGCGCGGCTGCGATGTTATTTTATTCGGCGGGCCCATTAAAAGTAAATCGCGGGCTCGCGCACAATCCCTCGTCAAATCCTTCTCTCTCTCTCTCTCTCTCTCTCTCTCTCTCTCTCTCTCTCTCTCTCTCTCTCTCTCTCTCTCTCTCTCTCTGTGTTTTCGTTCCATCCGTCTTAGTTTCTTTTTTTTCCCCTTCTACCTTTCCTGCTGATTGCTAATCTTCCTTTGCGGAGCGACTTGAAGCTATATCGGCGTAGTGAAATCGGACACGTGTTAGCATGCGGTTGATGGCTTCGTTCCAGATCGCATACGGAATTTAAGGACGGGAGAACTAGCGATATCCGTCTTTGGCAGCAGTCGCGGTGGAGATGTGGTTTTTTGTGAGTTCCGGCGTGGAACGCTCTCCCACTGAAATGATACGCCGGCTTCGGTTACGTTGGAGAGTGCCCCCCTTGCTAACGAACTTGTATACTCCTTGATGGGTTTCAGATATATGAGCAAACATAAACGTTTTGTGACTACTGGGCAGAGGGTGAAAGCAGGCAAGCAGACCCTTCGTGCAGGAACTATTTATGGATTTTGTAAGGTACGCTAATGAGGGCCGAGAGAAAAGGGGGGGCACGCTCGAACCCAAGAACTGCCATCTTTTGTTGCCTGATGCATCGAGGAGGTTGCTGCCTGCTTTTGTGACTTGTTCGTCTCGGGTGCTGCGTGGCAAATAAGGTTAACCGTGATTAGGCCCTGTAAATAGCGACGGCAGGATTGTCCTTTATCGTTGTTCCTCGTAGCGGTTATGCAGTTGCTGTAAAGATTCCCGCGTTATTCTAGTTCTAGCACCGCGTTCTCGGACATTTACAGGCAGCAGCTAATTAAAGTCTCTCATAAACGTAGTTGAGTTACGCTCACTGGTACTCCGATATTTTTGGTGATGTCTTTTTCGTTCGAGAATATAGGCCAAATTAGGCGCTGGCGAATCTGAAATCTTGGGGCGCATTTCAATAAATACCGTGCATGCACGGATGGAAAATATGTGGCAGCATATATCGGGGGTTCCAGTTGCAAGAAACGGCTCTTCTTCTAACGGAGAGGGGCCCCGCCGCGGTGGCTCAGTGGTTAGGGCGCTCGACTACTGATCCGGAGTTCCCGGGTTCGAACCCGACCGCGGCGGCTGCGTTTTTATGGAGGAAAAACGCTAAGGCGCCCGTGTGCTGTGCGATGTCAGTGCACGTTAAAGATCCCCAGGTGGTCGAAATTATTCCGGAGCCCTCCACTACGGCACCTATTCTTCCTTTCTTCTTTCACTCCCTCCTTTATCCCTTCCCTCACGGCGCAGTTCAGGTGTCCAAAGATATATGAGACAGATACTGCGCCATTTCCATTCCACCAAAAACCAATTATATATATATAACGGAGAGGAAAGCTTGGGCTCACTGATGTCACAACAAACTGCCCGCACATGTGACATGTCCGTCTGAATAGCCGCCGGATGATCCGCGCCTTGCTACACACACGTAGGCAACGCTCTGCGGAGGGACGAATGCGCGCGACACCACCGTAGAGAACAGCGAATCCTCTCATGATTGCGCGCCCACCGCCCCACACTTGGGCACGGACTCGGACGTTGCGGTTCTCGGAGATGCTTGAGATTACGTTCATTAGCACGAATGCCTTTCAGGAGCGGCCTGTCTCCGGGAAATATGAGATGCGCGCATTTCTATCGTCTCCGGCCATTTCGTAACGGGACGCGAGAACTGCGGAGCGCGCGCGCGCCCAGGAGTCGTCGGATTGCAGCCGCGGATCGCACGGAAGCCTCTAATTGTCCCCCCAAAGTTAATCGAAAGGTTACGTAAGCGGCCGAACATCTGCCAAGGCTGTTGCGGGCGTGTGTCACTGCAACGGCCGTCGTCCGCAGACTGCGCGGTGCGAAATAGGCCCGACCTTGCGTGACTTCAGTGCGGGCGCTAGCAACAAGTGCGACCGTGACGGCGCAGACGGCCGCCCCGGCGTTGCGCAAAGGCGCCGTCGGGAGGGGGACTTTTGTTTTTGTGCTCTTTCCGCCGGGGCGGCTTTTGTGCGCGTGCCACGGGGGTGAACGTCACCGCCGGGTGGCGCATGACTAACGGCCTTCGGAAGCCACGCCGCCGGGGTCACGGCCAGATCGAAGCCGGACGACCTCCCGCCCTCACCTGTCGCCCGCCGCGTGCTCCGATTTATCCCGCTGCTCACGGGGCCAGCTGCCGTGGTCGATGCCATGGAAGCCACCCGGCCGCCCTAGTTCGTGACCTTCGGCCAGACAGCAGCTGTTCGGTAAAGGGGGCGATTTCGATTTGGCAATGCTCCCCCGCCGTTCGTGTATGGTCCCGCACTTGGTACTGCCACCCTGACGTGTGGGTTAGGTTAATTGACAGCGTGAAGGAATATGCTCACGTCGTCGTCTTCCAGAAAAAAAAAAAAAATCTTACATTTTCCCTCCAAAGGAGTACCTGCGCACATCTGTACCGCGCTGAGGTTGTATGGGGCCCTGCGCCTAGTCAGGTGCAAGGAAGCAACTTTTGTTCGGGATGCATTAGTTTCTGTATGAGGAAACTGAGAATAAACTTCAAACTTCAAGGTGCTCCGCAACAGGCAATCTTGACTAGGGCTAACTACAGAAACGTTCCCAGGATATCAGGAGCACACATAAGAAAACTAAGGTCTTGCTCAAAATCCGCCTCGAGCCGCGCAGCAGTGGCTTTTCTCATCAGTCGGGTTGTTTTGGGCGCTAGCAGCACGCATTCCAAAAAAGGGTGTCACCTAAACGTCTTTTTTTTTTTTAAATTGTCGTCGAACAGTTCTGACGAAAATTTTACGGGTTCGATAGCGCCCAGCATTTTCCCACTACTTCCGTTCGTCTGTATTGGCAGCGGCTGTATTAATTCTATATAACGCTTCGTATGTGGCTTCAATGTTTGTATTTCCGTCTTCGTGTTGTTGAATCTGACATGAACCTATGCGAAATGGCCCAGCTCTCGGGTCTTAAAAAAAAAAAAAACACTCTGAAGACAAACTCAAGTTGGGCTGTGCCGATAGATTACCGCCTTCTAATGACGAAGGGACCACTCTCACCGGAAACGCAGTTTTCATAAGAGCAGAAGGAGCAAAAAACGAAATGCAGGTGTCTCCATCACCGGTCGATTTTGCAAGTAATCTGCGGCGCTTCGACGCTGTGCCAAGCACGGATCCCGGAGGCTGGGCTACGCCACCATTCACTTCAAGACGGTGATCACGGGGTCGTTTTCTGTGTAGACGAAAGAAGTTTGAATCGAGGGGCGGTAAAATTTTTTTACACGCAATTTTCTCGGTAAATAATGCGTATTTTGCTGCCGGTAAACGTGTACATACCCAGAAAGAGTAATGTAATCGATTTGTACTAAAAACAAATTGTCCTCATTGTCCTTTAAACTGACTGTGTGAATGACACGTCAGGGCTGTAGCTGGGCTGGCTCGTCGTCTGCGCTGCAGAGCCTCGTGCAGCTGCATCTTTCCTACATAGAAACGCAGTTCTAAGTCGGAGTGAACCGGTCTTTTTTTTTTTTTGTCTTCTAAACTGCCTGCGATGCAAGCTGGTTACTTTTTTTCGTCTCGCCGCATTCGATCTCGCATTACTTCAGAAAAGCATTGCATTTTCCGACGGGTTGGAATCGTTAGTGTTCGTTTTCATTGTCGAGTTGGCTGCGAAGAGCTGGATATTACATATATCGGGTCACCTCTGAATGCACGGCGTAAGGTAACCAGCGTAACCCGCGCATCATCGTAGGCGCAAATGTCGAGAGTTTTGAAGTCTCAGGGGTTTCGTGGTGGACGCCGCATTCTGCGATGGTTTGGGCGCATATACGCAATATCCTATGCAGGCTACTTGCGGTCTCTCAACAGAACAGCCCCGTCTGATTAATAAGAAGTTGCGCCCTTTATTGCATTCGAGGTCTAAAAATAGGGGCTTTTTTTTGTTGCTACTATGGAAAAAAAAAAAAGCAACGACGGAGAAGCAACAAAGAAACTATAGCACTCGCTTCCTCTCGTATATCAGGACAAGCGTCGGACAGACGTGGTGTGTCCATACCCTTGTTTGAATTTGCCGCGCCTTAGCTGTGAAGTGATAAGTCATCGGGGCAGCAAAATGCTCGCTGCATTTCTCCGAGAAACAGTGGTGCACCGTGAGCGTAAATAGGGCACTTCCGGCGCGTTTTACAGCTTTGAAAAGTATGTGCGGCAAAATGCGAGCACTGTTAGTTTATAATAGACGTTCAGTGCGCTAGGTTTTTGAAGTAAAGCAATATTATGGGGAGTTTTTTTTTTTTTTTACGAAGTACAATGACCGGTGTATTGTGCGGTACTTGTTCCTAATTCGTTTTTGCGTTCGCGCGCACACGGCTCGGGTTGCGGTGCAATTTTGCCAAATCTGGAAAGCAGGTCCAGCATCGGTTGAGAAGTGCGCGCGCAAGAAACAAACAAAGGATGCTTCCTTCCAATCCATCCGGAGCGTGTTCGTTGGCGCACGCTCGCTACAAGGCTGGACGCGGAGTAGCGGCCACCGAGGCGCCGGTCCCCGAAATACCGCCGGATGGCATCCGCGGGAGTGGATGCCTCCGTGTAAGCGGCTCGACTGGCTCGTAGGTCAGCGAACACGCCAGCGCGGCGGTCGCATAAATATAGAAAACGCGAGCGAGCCTTTTCCCCTTGGTGCAAAGCCGACGGACTGCTGCGCGCACTCTTTGGACGCCGAAAATCCGAGGGCGGCCGTCCCACGTGAATGCGTCGGATTGTGCGTGGCTTTCCCCGAACCCCTGTCGTGCCGGGGCTCCGGGGGCCGAGGCGTGCGCCGCCCTGTCCTCGGCGCCGCGGGTTCGTGACGTCCCGAGTGGGGCCGCCGGATTCTAATCCCGCCGTAATGAGGCCGCTCTTCTTGCGCGTGGTGCGGTGGCGAGCGCGCTGCACTGCAGCATTACAGCAGACACGCCCCGTACAAGCGGGAAGGAAGGGTTCGTGACCTTTCTAGTTGTGCGGGACCGTTCGAACCGCGAAGGCCCTCGGCCGGGCCGCGCAGAATGCAGAGACCACGCTGTTCTCGAAACGCCCAGCGCGCTGCGAGTTGGAGGCATTAGTTCAGCTCTTCTCCGCCTGGCGCATCTCAGCGCGTGTGTGCGTGTGCAGCGCGGGCTACGTGCATGGCCTGTTCGCAGGTCCGCGTGCAACTTTTGAGGTCGTGCGTATATACTGGAAAACTGCCTTTCAGAGTAGGTATCTTTGGACGCAGACGTTGACTGTATGCTTGCTCAGTTCCCTTTCATACTGCTCGGGCCTGTGCCAGTGATGCTCCCTTTTTCGAAACCACGCAAAGCCACTAAACGTGCGCTTGTCGTGCAGTCGCCCGTCTTTTGCGAGGCCATGCGGTGGTCGCATTTTATAACTATTCACATCTAATTAGTTGGCTTCATCTGATCATCTTCCATTGGTCGCTGCTGTTGTAAGTGGCTATTTGTTAATAAATTAACAATGGAAGGAAGATATGTTGCTAGCCGCGGCATCTGCCATCGTAATCTGAAGCACCTTAGCTAATGAAAGGGCAGGGAGAGGGTAAGAAAGGATAGAGCGACAACATGCACTATATATGTACAAATGCAGAATGCGGAAATGAAGTCGCTGATCCTGGTGACGTGGGAGACCACTTCAGGCTGGTCGTTGCAGGAGCACGCCCGTCCCACACTGGCGGTGCGGACGCTGAAGAATGACGCGTTTGGAGCGCCTGAAGGAGCTTTATCCCCTTATATACAACACGTCTCTGAAAAGGAGCTGTGCGGTGCTTGTGCGATGAAATGATCGAGCGTCATTACCAGGATTTCGGGACAAGCTCTTCTAGTTTCTGTGGCTACCACCACGTGGCGCATGGCTTTGGGCATTAAACTATAGTGCATTGACACCGTCCATGACGGAAGAAGTAGAATGACCGAGTGGCTGCAATACAGAACGTTATAGGCCACTAGGCTTAGTGGCACTGGCTAGGCACTGCCCCGACGAAATTCGTGACAACGAGTCATGGCCGGGCAACAGCAGGGTCGCCAGACGCCCTTACAAAAATTTCTTTAGACAGTCTATAGACTATCCATAGAATTATCCGTATAAAGTCTATAGACTCGCCATAGACAAACCCCAGAGAACCGTTTATAGGCAATACAAATCCTATAGACAGTCTATAGACAATCTATTGATTTATGGCCGTACAATTTTTGTAGACCTTTGTCTATAGACAGTCTATAGACTTTTAATAGACAAAAAGAAATATCTATAGGAAGGCAATAGTCTGAGAAATCTGTAGACTGTCTATAGACCTTTTTTTTTTTTATGGGCGTAGCGCTGTGACCATACTGGTCGTGCCTGTGATTGGCCACTCGCTTCTCCGCGTCCCGTTGCTTTCGTCACGATTGAGGTCACGCCCAGATGAAATGCAAACGAAAGGGATCGTTACAAAATACGGCCCCCGAATCGGGCTCACAACTTGTATACATAGCGCAACTGCGAACGCGCTGCTGCTGCGGCTACGAAATCCTTCTCTCATCCTCCATGCTTCGTTGATCTTGAGCCATGCCGTTTCAACGTGTTTCCATCCGCGAAGTTATTTTTGAAAGGCAAACGTTTTTTTCGATGATCACACTCGGTATAGGGAAGTAAAATCCTGCCTTCCGGGTCGATCTCGAGGACTTCGATAGCAAAGCGAAACCCCGGCAGCTGCATAATGCAGCGACAGTCGTGACTCACTCTGTGTTAGCCGTGTAGAGAAAGGTTAATAACTGTGCACACTTTCATGTCTTGCGGCGCATTGGAAGTGGGTCAAGGGACATGTTTATTGAACGACCCGCGTAAAGCCGCGTATATGGTATTGATATAGTTCGCTACTGTGCTGGCTGTGGCGTCTCGGTAAGGCATTTCTATAAAAACTCGCAACTGGGGAGATCCTTTCGCTGCGAGCTCATGCGTGGAGTTCTGCGAAACAAAATTTTTGCATTTTTTTTTAATGGCTCACTGACACGACTGAATAACTGAATTTGTACTTGTCAGTTGATTCTGGTGCATGTCTGAAGTTCATGCGTAAGCCCTCGTGTGACGTTCGTTTGGAATGGCCCCAAAATAATACATAAACCTTGGCCTGTAGTATCCCTAGTAAATAGTTAATGGAAAATGTTAAAATCATTACGAATTTGACTAATAATAAATAACCACAACGCTGCAAAGCGACATCGCCAAAAGCAACGTGTCTTTCTATCAATTCAGAGCTTGCAAGTTTTAGCGGCATTGTTTAGTCATTGTCAGTCAGTCAGAACTAGAGCACTTCGCGGGCTCGGGCCGGCTCGGCCCGCGGAACATACGCTGTTTCGCCAGGCCTGGGCTGGGTCGGGCTCGGGCCCTTGCATAGAGGGCATGTGTCCGGCTATTTATTTATTTGAAATACCCTCGGGGTATAAATACATTCTAGAGGGGAGGGGCGAAAAAAAAATCAAAGGCACAGAGTAATAACACTATACATACAACGGGGCAGTAGTGAACGGAAAGGTGACACAGTACCAAAAAATGCGATTGGCAGTAATAGCTTTTGCAGGTTGCGCTTGCATGGGGCGTTCTGTAGCAGCGACACGGATGGAACAGGGTCATGATATGGGCTGAAAAAATATTACGGCGAAAGCCTTTAATGGCTGATGCTCGCGTCCGACCGTCACGCTTTTCAACTCGATAAGAAAAAAAAATTCTTGTGCCCGATGGGATTCGAACCACCTTCCTTACGCTAAGCAGCCGAGCGCGCTAACAACTACTCTACTTCCTGCCAACGCTTACGTAGTTCTCCTTGTCCAGGACGCTGGAGAGTGTTTACGGAAAGGCGTCCAATCAGACGGATGCCTCCCAAACGCCCTGCAGTGTCTCCAACATTTAAGATTCACAACAGTTGTGTAATTAATTAACCTCTTAACCACACATCAGTGACACAAGCAGCAACACCGCGCTAAAGGCTTTCGCCCCACCGCACTTTAGGTCAAGAAAATGCCCCCCTGAATTTTTACTTCACGCTAATTTAATTATTCTTTGGTGTCTGCTGTTGTTGCATTTTGCTCAGGAGAAAAAAAAAATGGCAGCAATAATTTTTCATCACTGCTGCTCGGAACGTCTAGGAAATGTAAGAATCCCGGTGGGAAAACCTGTCCAGAGTGTTTTTCACTGACGCGGAAGGAAAGGAAGCTTAGGTACGTCCGTATTACAGACCAAATTTAGTCAGCCTCACCGACAGTGCAATGTCCCAAGTAACTTCGGACGCCCAGCCAGGCTTGACGGCACTAGGGAAGAAGTTCACGTGAACATTCTCCTACTAAAGTGCATAGCGTTACTGGGTTTGTGCTAATATCGTCTTCAACTTTGTGTCTTAACCTCCCAAAAAACACGTCTGTACGCTATCAGAAATTCCACCGGAGAAGAGTACTGTTTTAGGCCACTTCGGCTCTTTTAACGCATATACTGCGCAATAAAGAGGCGCTTTTGCTTTTTGTCTCCACTGAAACGCGGCCATAGCGCGGCCGTCAATTCAACCCGAGAAATCGTGTTCGTTAAAAAACAAAATGAAATGCCATTGCTACGGGTGCTGGGAATTTTTAATTTTCACACATCGCGGGCCGTAAAAAAAAAAAAAACAACCCCGATTAAACATCTCTATACAACCCTTTTCATTTCGCTGTCGGAAGTCCGGTGGTATTCACAGACGAGATCACCATTAAAAAAAAAAGAAACCGGGCGAGCGAACCGGCCTGATGTCCTCTTTGTGTGTTTACGAAACCAGTTTCTTGTAGCGTTATTGCGATTTGAGCGCCTTTGAGGGACACTTGTTTATTTGTGTAGTATATGAGTTTGCTTGCACGCAGCGAGCAATTCGCCTCTTGCGCTGCTGCGGGAACGGGCCCGGGCCGGGCTTTACGCCGAGCTTGGCGGGCCGGGCTCAGAAGAGTGATCTTTAAGCAGGCCCGGGCCGGACTTGAAGCGGAGTGCCTGGACCGGGTTTCGAGCCTCGTGCTCGGGGCTCTGAATGAGGCCCGCGCAGAGATTTATTTCGGAGTCATAAGGTGGGTCGCCAGTTCTGCTAGAGCGCTTTGTTTATCCAGCTCCGCCCAGTTTAGCCAAGCATTGCAAGTTCTGGGCGGGAAATAAGGCGTGGTTCGGGAACTGTAGCGCGTAAAAGGCATGTGCTCGGTGTCAGGTCTCTTGCCAGAGCACATTTCCACTCTTTTTCACGCCTGCGTTGCGCTCCGGCCGCTGGTGCCACCCTTATGTCCGCCGTTTTATCGCTGGTTCTCCTCGTAAGTTATCGGTGACGCAACTCCGACCGGTTAAGATATCTCGATTTCGATTTCGCGCGCCTCGACGTCTGACACTTTCCCCGGAATCCCCCGCATTTGTGCGCGAAGGGAAAAAATGGTTTGTTTATACGGCCGTACAAATAAGCTTTGTCGCGCAAGCGTACAAGTGAAGCAGCTCGCCTATAGCGGCTGTCGGTTCTTGTCAGCTGGGCAGTTTTCTCTAGCGCGAAGAACGCCGCCGAGTGATTGATTCACATTGCTGCGTTATGCGTGCGGGCGCTTGAAGGAAAAGTGAAAACCCACCCTTTGTGCTCTTGTGTCCTTCGGGCTGCCCGTGTTCCTTTTTGGGCTGCGGGTTTGCGGACTGTGAGCGTTTGGGCGAGTTGGAGTGACACTTGGGCCGCCTACGTTTTCGCGGCATCTGACTCAGATGACGGGCAGCATTTTCTTCCACTCTTCAGCCAACCAAATCAATCGGAAAGTTTTGTAAGACACCGAGAATCGGTCAATTGACGCAGGACAGGTGAAGATATCCTGTTGTGTTAAAGGTATCGCCCGAGATTCCAGCGTAAAAATACCTGTAATGCACAAAACTAAAGTCGGCGGCTGTAGTCGGCCGTGCAAAAGGATTCGGGGGAAGAAGCCTCTTGCTGCTTTAAAACGAATGGCGGGGGGAGGGGAGGCGGCAGACAGACGCGCTCGGTTTATTCGTGGCTGTTTCCTTCGTTTGACCAGCGTGACCACCATAACCAGACGTCCGAAGTTAGTTAGGCCAGCTCTATTGTCATCCTTCAAGACCAGTGAAAGGGGAGATGGGTGGCGGGAAAAATCGGTGGAAACCTCAGACAAAAGGGCCATGCCAACGAACCAAGACCGGTGCGTGGCGTCCGTTCCGGCCGCTGTAGTAAGTACCGTTGCGGGCAGCAGCCGCATTGTTCGGGACGCCTCGTGGGCGGCGCTGTCCTTCGGTGCGCTCTCCGATTACGCGACGCGCGGCGGAGGAAGGGGCAGCGCCGCCGCCGTCTCGGTCCTTCTGCGCTTCGACGCTCGGCCAGTGCGACCGGTGCGACGTGTTGCGACGCACGTACCGCCGCCGCAGTCACCGCGGCGGACGGATGGGGGGCTGCCACAGTCTCGTCTTCTCGACGGTCTCTGCCTCCCTCCCCGCCGCTGTCGGGCCGCCTTGTCTGGCTGTTCATCTGGTGCCGGTGAACACGTTACGTGCGTTGCCCGAGGGGCGTTCTTACGTCTCCGGGCCCGGAAACGCTGCGGCGGGAAGTTTCACCGACGGGCGTCTTCTCCAAAACAGCGACGAGAACTTTTGCTTCTTCGCGATTTTTTTTTTGGCTCCGGCGGCCGGGCAAGCGTGTGGGGCCTGTGCGGAGGCAGACAGTCGGCGGCGCAGACTTTCAAGGTCAGCCGGCCATCATCGTCGTCTGCTCTGGAGGGCGGCCCGCGAGAACGGTCGCGTGCCGGCCGTCTGTCTGGCTTCGCCGCCGGGGATTCCATCTTGGACGCCCCCTCGGCCAGACGGCCGGTCCCTTCTGACGCGCCATCGATCGCCGTGTCTGGCCAATCCTCACGGCGCCTTTGTTGTCGCGTGCCGCAATAGGCGCTCGCGGCGGCGCAGCGCACTTTTGGACTCATCGGGCAGGGGGAAATGGATACGAGACGCAGCAGGTGCCTTCCCTCTTCGAACGCGGAAGTGCTGAGGCGGCTTCCTCGTCGTCCGCCGAGTAAACAGGCCCGCACGTGCGCGCGGACGTGCTCGCCGGCCCATATGGCCGCCAACCTTCGCTTCCTGGTCTGACCACGCACTTTTGCGCCGCTCCCGAGCCAGGACGTTTGTTTGCCGCGCGCACTGGCCGCCTGCCAAGCGATCTGCGTGGCGACGCCGCCGCTGCGCGGTTCACTCCGCCCGCTGCTGAACCCTGCAGGCAAATCAGGCTATCTTTAGGTGCCTCGATCGCTTCCTCTTTATGGGCCCTAATCCTTAATCAGCAGCTTTTTTTCCCCCCCACACTGTGTGCTCGGGGAGCAGGGTATTTGGGACTCATTCACATGAGCTGGCCTGGGCCGCCTTGCCCTGCCGAGGGGGCAAGGAGTAAATTTTCTCGCCGCCGCGTCTTCAGCAGAGCAGGCAGGCTGTAAAATTACTCTTCCGCATGTCTGCCTATTCTTCGAAGCCTCCCAGCGCATACTGCACGACTGCCGTTTTTTGCGCTGGTTCCCGTCTAAACTTGGCGTCCTTGGCCGCCATGACAACGAACAGCAGTTTCAGAGAGCGGACGTTTTGTTCTCCAGCTTCACCTCTGCAACGGCCCAGCCTGAGTGCGTAATATATATGCGCTTGGCTAGTCCGAGAACGAGGCGGAGTGCGTCTGCCTGTTATGCAACCTATTCAGCGGTCTGTTCCTCCTCCACTGTGGCATACACTGGTTACCTGGCTCGGTGGGTTAGGTTTCCTTTACCGTTGCTGCTCGGCGCGGATCGCTGCTCCTTTTTTTTTTTTCTTCTTTCTGCGGACGCAGTAGACGCGTCTGGCCACAGAGCCGCGCTGCTGGCAACGGCTGTGTGCTGATGCGCGCGAGAATCGGCATCTCCGTATGGCGGGCGAGCCAAAGTCCCTCTTCGGCGCGGCGCAAAGCCTTGGGTTCTGCTCTTTCCCCCCCCCCCCCCCCCCCCCCGGGGGGAACCCAAGAAAGAAAAGCTCGATGGGCGCTGCTGTCCCCCCGTCGTGCCGGTGAGCAAGCATCTCGACGCGGCGGCCAGACTCTCTGGCTCCGAAAAGCTCTTGGCGCTCGGCGCAGTCGCGGCGCGCCAGTTTGGCCCTAAAGAGGCTCGCGCTTATCGCGTCCCTGAGATTGGTGACGCAACGTGTCCGGCTGGTTCTGGTAAGAGAGACGCCGTCTGCGGCGCTGACCTTGGTCGCGAACCGTGGGCGGCGCCTTGGCAGACCGCGCGCTGCCAGGTTATCCGCGCGCCTTTCCTCGTGTTTTTGTTGTGAGCGCATATTCGGCCGCGCGCGATAAGGGTTTCGCGTCAGCTAATTTATGTTGCAACGGCCCGTGGAGCAGCGCCAGCGTTGCCGCTGCGCCCCTTGGCCCGCGGCGGCGCGAGTATTTGCATGGGCTTCTTCTCGCCCCTTTCTCCGGTCCGTTATTGGTTTCTGCGCTCGTCGGCGGCACACATCTTCAATGCATGCTGCCGCCGCGGTCTGCGCGCGCTCCCAGCTCCCGGCGAGAAGTCGACGCGACGGCCTGCAGGTATGCCTTCGGTACGCCTGTTCTCGCCTCGTCTCCGTGCTACTTTCGCCGCGGAAATCGGCCGCCGAAGCGCGCGAATACAACCGTAAACGCTGTCAGCGGCGCTATCTTATCTGGGGATAAGTTGCGCTCGGTGTTGCAGCTATTTCTCGGCGAGGGCCCCTTGCCCGATTAGAAGCGCAACAACAGTGACGGGAGTGGCCAGACATTGTTGACCCGGCGAAGAGAAGGTGTAGTAGTGTGCGTCCTTTGCCGCGAATTCCTCCTCCCGCCGCTCTTGGCGTTCGAGTCTTCCGTTTTCTTTTGTTCCGGGGCAGCCGTGGACGTGCGCACCGGCACGTCGTTCCACTGCTGTGCAAGTCGGGCGTATTGCCCTTGTTGCCCCAGCGATCGTGTCTTTCCTGGCTCGGCCGCCTGTCTGGCTGGCTTGCGAGTGATCGATCGGGAGACGCGGAGGAACATTAATTACCGCGCGTCGTTCCAGCACAGCGTTGAGCTCCCGCGTCCCCATCGGCCAATCAATGGAGTCCGTTGATGAGGTCGCGTGCTCGGCTCTGTTTTTGTTTTTCCCTTGCTGCGCCGAATACTTTTGGTCTAATGACCCCTCCGCTTCTGATGCGTCGCTTTCGGCCTCATCTGCCGAGGTTCGTCATTCGTTGACCGCGCTTCTAGTGTATAGTTTCGCTTTGTTTTGCGACCGTTGTCGCCTCCCATGCCCGCACTGCAATGCGAATTATTGTACTCCCTCACTTTTTAGGGGCGGAAAAAAAGAAGACACTCGCTGTGTAGTGATTTGCTGTTTTTACCACAAGTATACGGTGCAGGTTTTGCTTGCAGCCAGCTGAACGTAATTATTTGCTACGAAAAACGTACAATCTGGAGAGGGAGATTATTATAAGCTCAGAGTTAACCCGTCGAGGACAAGTTGGCACGGCGTTCTTTTGAATGATGCACTCTGTTCGATCACCGGTTGACACCAGAGCGAGTGCCTCGTGCTCTCCAGCGCATAGCGACGACTCACCATCGAATAAAGTCCAGCAGTCCGGATTTTATGTGGCACCCTGATTTCCGCCCCCCTCTGCACTGGATCCTGTTGGCGCCCTGGTCCTGGACCTCCGAGGACGACGTAGTAAAAAAAAAAAATTATCCGCCTGCCCCGAAATAGGTTAACCGTCCGCTTTGGTCGAAACGAATTACCAGTGCGTTGTCACTCCGGGGTTCGCCTCGCTTCGGGCCTTCTGGTATTGATCTACGTTTTGCCTGCACTGCGGCACTCTGCCTGTCGCACAACTTTGGCCGCAGACAAATGGACGTCTCGGCGGCATCTCCCTTTCCTCTCTCGTGTTGGCTGCGGGCAGTATTCAGCGGAATTGGTCGGCGCCGCCGCTACTGCGAGCGGCGTGAAAAAGACAGCTGCTGTTCGGTGCCTTGTGTCGTATTCCTAGCCGACCCCGTCGATGGAAATCGCTCAACAAAGCGGGTTGGATGCAAACTGGCTTTCGCCCGTTGGCAGAAGTGTTGGGCATATTTTTTTTTTTTTTTTTTTTTTTGCTGCGAAACGGGTGGAAGAATCAGCCGCACGTAAACGCGGCCGCGCTTCAACACGCAAGGTCACCTCAGCTGGATGTCTGGAATAGGTTTCCGCGTTGACACCTCACCGTTTGTGCCCATGTTGTGCGTTCGCAACGCGACCCGCTTGCTAACGTGTCTTCCTGGAAGACCTAATCTTATCGCTAACAGCCGCCGCGGAGGCTCAGTGGTTACGGGGCTCGGATGCTGTCCCGAAAGACGCGGGTTCGATCCCGACCGCGCTGGTCTCATTTCGATGGAGGCGAAATGCTAGAGGCCCGTGTACTGCATACGATGCCAGTGCACATTAAAGAACCCCAGGTGGTCGAAATTACCCGTAGCCCATACGGCGTCCCTCATAGCCTGAGTCTTTGTGACGTTAAAACCTCGTAAACCTTATCGCTAACTTATATTTGAGCCGTACTTATGCACGCGTTATGAGAAAGCAGTTGTAGCTATGCAGCAAAGCAGAAGTTTGGACTAGTTCGTGCAAATTCATTCTGGAATTCATAGATTGCGCAAGGCACCACACGGTGACTTCTGTCAGCAGACAGCGCGTGTGTTGTCTACGTCTGCAGGAACTATCTAGTGCGACAGTGACGTGAGCTGAGCGTCTAATCGAAGGGCGGTGGACACCGCGGCCCCTCATTGGAGATCTTGATTGGGCTCACGTCGCTTCTACGTGGAAGCGCACAGAAAGTGCTGGCGTTAGCCAGTGTTTCGCTAGTAAGGGTTGCATGTGGCGGTCCTCATGTCCCCGTCTTGTTATGCGATGTGCCTGTACACTCTTAGAAAAAAAGTAGTAGTACTTACTTTGGGGTAGTAACTGGCTGTAACATATGTGTATACCCGGTTAATAACTGCAGTTAGTAACGGGAACGTCAATAACAGTTACCCCCTTGAGTTAGTAACGGCTGCTACCCGCAGTTAGTAACGCGAAGGTTAGTAATGGCTGCTACCTTCACTAGCTGCAGTTAGTAGTGGGGAGCATATATTGCTCATTTGAAAAAGGTTGGAGAATTCACCAAGTAACTACTAACCAGTTACTTGTCACACAGATCCCTAGCTTCTTAGTAACTGGAGGTAGTGAAAGTAGACTCAGTGAAATTTACTGCCCCAGGAAGCTAGTGAAGACCGCTACAGTCGCAAACAAAAAGCTATAGTACTATTTACTAAGAAAATGGGCAGAACCTTTTCGCATATGTTGCTAGGTTCTTCGTACGGTGAACTGGCGTGTCTTGTTAAATTTGTGCATACTGGAAAAAACAAACTGGTTGGTGAATTTTACTAATACCCGAAACCAGTCAGAGCTATCGGAGCGTGCTGGCCGTAAATCACACACGTAGGGTTAGGCTTATTGCATGTACAAATTATGCGAGGTGATGGCATCAAACAACCTTACTGGGCGCACTCAAAGGTCCAAAATGCAAGAAAAGCCCAAACCAGGAAGGGTCACACATGCGTGACACGCGCACTGCCCAGGTAAATCTTTCTTAGTCTTTCCTTAAATCTGACTCTCAGATACGGGCTAGTGGCTTTTACCCATTTAGCTAAGATACCAGTGTTAATTATGAAATTGAGATTATAGAAACAGCTCAGTCTACCTTACTGCACGCCCATGAATAACTGTTTAAGTGTCAGTTATATTCTTTGACTGTATTTTAGGGTTTAAGGAACGGTTACTAACTAGGCACTAACTAGCGACCATAGTAAAAAGGTAGCAAGGGCTAGTTCTACTAACTATATCCTGAAGTTGGTAGTATATAGTTAGTAAAAAAGTAGTAAAACTAAGTCAGAGTTCGTAACTGCTGCAGTTACTTTTTTTTTGTAGTGTAGAGGCGCCTACCCCTGTAGGCATTTAAAACCCATGTGAACAGTGTTCAGAAAAAGAAGAAAACGAAGATGTTAATTTGTTAACTTTTTTAAATTAACCAAGAGGTTAATTTTTTTTTTAGTGTAGTCTTGGGGACGTAAAAACCTGGAACTAGGAGAAGCTTAACTCGCTTATTTCGCTGCAGCAGGCGGTGGTCGGAAGTGCCCCCCCCCCCCCTCCCTCCAGTATCGCCATGTCAGCAAACAAGCAAGGTGCTGATGTGATGTAGAATTAAGGGCAAGCACGCCTTGATTTAAACAACTTATTTCCTTAATTACGTTTTGCACTGTGTTAAATCTGACTTCGCGGTCGAGGCAGACACCGACAGGCTTTGGTTATCTGCCACTCGCAGGCAGAGACTGTGCCTTGAGCCTTTCTCTGCCGGTACCTTTGGACCGGGAACGAATTTCATGTGAAGGCGGGTTCGGCAACTATAGACTAGTGTAGACTAGTATAGACTACCCGTACAGTTTTTCACGCCAACGCGCGTCATCTGATAGTCCGGTCTTTCCGGCTACCTGACAATCGTGCCGTATTACGTCTATGCGACTGTGCGGACGCTAAAGCCTTTACACACGCACGGTTTCACGACGGTTGAATTCTTCACTGTTCACCCGCATCCCTTTTTAGTACGACGGCAGCTTGAGCGCTATCTGGAGAATGGCTCGAGCGACCCTGTGATTTACCTCGCGGATAAGTGCCGTGAGAAGGCCATCCCATTCGCCGCCAGGCCTCTTCTCCGCGGGCGACGCTAACCGGTGGTCGGGGGGGGGGGGGGGGGGGGTACTATTTACCCCGCGACGCGCCGAGAACACACTGCTCGGCCGGCGGCGGCTGACGTGCAGGAACCTCCCGGCCGGGTGGGTCAACAGCGGCCGGCGACGCCCGCCCCGTCCTGACCCCTCGCGCTCGCCGCCGGCAGTAAAACCCAGCCGCCGGCCGTCGGAGGCTGGCGAAATAAAAAGGCCGTCGCGTGACTTGCATGTGGCAGGGGATGTTGACAAGCATATTGACGCCACTATCTTATCGGTTCTTCCCCGGCGGGGCGCGTGGCTGGCCGTTGCTCATGTAGAACGCTCCCTGCTCGCTACCCGTCGGGCGACGCGCTTCGCTTGTACACTGTGTTCCGCGCACGTACTGCGGGAAGTCTTCTTCGCCGGCGCGTGATAAATCGTGCTCGTTCGACTACCGCCGTCGCTTGCGTTTGTTTTCTCGCGAGCTTCCACCGTCTCGTCCGGTAGCGTCGTCGGCCCTGCGTGATTTGAATGTGAAGGCAGCCCATCCGTGCGCGTCGGCCTGTTGTTCCTCCGAGAACCGTCGGCGGCTGCGGGCGGCGCTGTCTGGGCAGCCTCCCGCCACGCGAAACCGGCCACTTAGTAACATATCCGCGCCCGCTTCGGTGGTGACCTTGCGTCCGAACGGTGCAGGCACGCGCGCCGACTAGCGGGCCGGCTGCTGCTGCCGCCGAGACGCGCCGCTTTCTCGCCGACAGGTCGGCTCACCTGTGGAAAACGCGTGTCTGCGTGCATGAGCGAGCACTTCCGCGTTTCGCGTGCGTGCTCACTGGCTGTCACTAAGCCGATGTGACGTAAGCCCCGACCGTCTGCGCCCCTCCTGTCGCAGGCGTGGGCGTCCAATATTTGTTGCCGCCTGTCCCTGGCACAGATTCCCCCACGAGGAAGCGGCGGAATACGGAAGAAGGCGTCTGCCGGCTTCTGGGCCACGCTCGGCCGCGTCTCCATGTGGCACCCGCGGGGCCCCGTTCGGTTTTCGCCCGCTCGACACCTGCGCCGCCCGATTCGTTTCGGCGACGGAGGGTTCCTCTTTTGGGCTCTCTGCTTTGTCTCGTTAGAGCCCAGCCGTTGCACCCGTTCGACGTCCTCCGATCCAGTGGGCCTGACCGAGAAGGCGAGGAACGGGAACCAATTTCAACCGCGAGCAAATCGCGCCTTATCGCCCGCAGTGGCCCTGGCTACGCATGCGCAGCGACTTGGCTGCGAAGTAAGGCGCGAAAGAGCAAACCCTGCGCGGTGGCGCCTTTTCGCGCGCAAGATGCGCACGTCCTTCTGGCGCGAGCAAGTTTCCGGGTTCGCCCGAGCGCTCTGCTGACGGAAAGCGCTCTTGGTGGGAAGGGTGCGCACGCTGCACCCATCTTCTGCTTGACCCGCGTGTCGCGCTTTCGGGATTTGTTTGACGCAGCGAGCATGAACGCCTCCTCGACGTGGAACGGCGTGGGAGGCGGCGCGGCGCGCGTAATGGCCGCTGCTCGTGCAGCGTACTTTCTCCGCTGGGACCTCCGGGAGTGTTTGGAGCTCTGTGAAGCGCCTTCTCGAGCCATTGGGGCGCGAAGATCGGTCAGGACTGGTCACACTTGTTCGCGTTTTCCGCGCATTTCTGGTGTGCATTTTCCAGAGCCAACTGGCTGTGTGAGCAGCGTCTGTAGTAACTTCGTGGGCTCCCACGGACCGTCCCGTTTCTGCAGCGTAAACTTCCGGGCAGTCTGCATCGTAAGCAAAGGCGCCCGCGCTCACGTCCAGCCGGACCGGTGCCTGTGCTTTCTAAGACTCTGCCAGTTCTGGTCTCAGTTGTGGCGCTACTAACAACAACGTTATGGCTGTGGGGCACGCAGAACAAACATTTGCAAATAATTGGGAGAAAAACGGCTGGCAAATTTGGGTAACGACGTAAACGACAAACTTCTTGTAGCAAAACTGACATTGGATGAGTCGAAATCAGGCACAGTTTTTTCTTCGTGGAGAAGGTTTTTTTTTTTTATTTCTCGTGTTATCTTGGTATTGGCCGCAACTTAATGCCCGAGAAAGGAGAGACTCCACATGTGGGAGTTGTGGAGATCAGAATTAAATCGTATTTCGGTTTCTTGCAGAAATCTCGCTAGAGCTAAGAGGGAACCAGTTCTGACAGTATGGAGAATACGCATACAGTGGGATACAGTGTTTTTTTTTTAAGTGTTAATTTGCATTTCTGCCTGTAGAACTGCATGAATTGCTAACATAATAGGAACGGCCTTTTCCAATATTTCATTAAAGCAAGGTCGAGTGTCCGACGGACGACCTTCTAAGAGACAAATTCATCCAAAAGCTGACCCTATGGGCGAAACAACCTTTAATTTGTATGGACACTATATTGCATTGCCATCTGATAGAGGATATTTGAATATTGCTCTTGATTTACTGTATCCGCATTCGCGCAGTTTTATCATCCTTATAGGTTCGTAAATATCAAAATTTTTAAAATTTAATTACCCTCTAATCATATTGAAGAAAAATTAATCTCCTTTTTTTTGCATTTCTACTGTGGCGGGACCATTAGTGACGCCTGGAAGTTCGTAACGTTTAAACGACCTTTTCAGTGCCTGGACATTACAGGGTTCCACTTTTGTGTTCTCCGCATGTTTATAGCCTACTTGAAGGCTCAAATATTTTAAACGAATATTCGAATTGAGGCACATTATGCTTTAGCTTCTATATATATATATAAAAAAGGGGGGGGGTGGCGGGGTAACGCATACGCATTTCACAGCGTGTTTCGCACATTGGGGCCTTTGGTGTTTACGTGCCGTTAAACCCAACCTAACATTTTTCAAATTGGTGCAGTGTATACGTTAACGCGTGCACTAAAGTAAAGAGGTACATAAAAGGTGAATGGGCCGTAAATGCATGCTCACAAGTGTGTTTCTAGGCGTGTGTTGTCCCCATGTATTGTTGTGTTCCTCTGTAATCGTCTACCGAACTTGCGTTCAGGGGAAGCTTTCCTGTCATAATAGCAAGATATAAAGGAGTCAGGCGTATACGCTTTGCCGGGCATTAATTGTCACACGAGCAAAATCCGAATGCATCTGTGCAAACATGTGCGCGCCTTTAACGTTTAAAGGGGCCGCCAAGCGCTTGTCATTTCTGTCGACCGTTTTTTGTTTCATGCCTCAGCCGCGGTCTTTTAGCTCAGCCGTCTGTCCTCTGCCTGAGGCGAATTTAACAGTCCGCAAAACCTATATACCATGTCTTTTAGAGAAAGCTTTCAAGGATTTAAAAAAAAAAGTGTTCGAAGTAGAAACATTTAGGAATAAACCTTGTATTGAAAAATCACGCGAAATAACGAATTATAGCTTACTAATTAATATTTTAATTATGGCAGACCGGCGGTCCCCGCCGCGGTGGCCCAGTGGTTAGGGCGCTCGACTACTGATCCGGAGTTCCCGGGTTCGAACCCGACCGCGGCGGCTGCGTTTTTACGGAGGAAAAACGCTAAGGCGCCCGTCTGCTGTGCGATGTCAGTGCACGTTAAAGATCCCCAGGTGGTCGAAATTATTCCGGAGCCCTCCACTACGGCACCTCTTCTTCCTTTCTTCTTTCACTCCCTCCTTTCTTCCTTCCCTTACGGCGCGATTCAGGTGTCCAGCTATATATGAGACAGATACTGCGCCATTTCCTTTCCCCCCAAAACCAATTATTATTATTATTATTAGGCCGGCGGTTAGGGTCAGTGGCGAGTTCTTAATCCCGGAAGTCCTGGACAAGACGACGCCATATTAGTTTTTGCCACTGAGAAAACGGCGGTTTTCTAAAGCCCTATAGGGCGCGAGGAAATTCGCTTTTTTTTTTTTTTCCCCCGCTCGAAACGGTTGGCGTTGCCGCCTGCGCTATACTGTATACCGCGGCATGCGCGTCCTTTTGCGTCGTCGCTGGGTGCAAGAAAAGTGACGGTAATCGTCAGCTATGCCTGGCCATCATTTTTTAGAGCGACGAAGCGGAGGGAAGTGCGCGCCGCGAGACAATATAGCGCACAGTTCGAATTGGGCGGCGTAGCCGTTGCAACACGCCACTAGCGGATGTTGCATTTGCTCTGTTGTCGAAAATGTTAATTGATAGAACAATCGAACATCTTCGACAACAGGACAAACACAACCCCCGCTCTGAACTATACCTGCGCACCGCATGCGCTCAGTTCCGATTTTGCACGAAAAAAAAAAAAAAAAACCATTTCCTCGCACCACAGGGCTTTAAAATTTTTTTCTTCGTTTCAAAAAACTGTTATGGCATCGTCCTCTCCGTGGCTATACCAACTCTCCGTTTTGCTCTAACCACCAGACAGCGGTAATTAAAAAAGAATTAGTAAATTCCAGTTAGTTGCAAAGCCAGTACGTGTCATAATTTTCAAAACAAATTAAGCTCGCCGCGGCTGACAGTTTGCTCCCGAAAAGATTTGCTTTCTATATATCGACCACTCGATTTTTGGAAATTTGTTTATTATTCGCTCAAACACGAGACAGTCACATGTATAGCGGTTGTGTCATTGCGTCCTGCTCCTTTGCTGTTGATTGAAACGCGAGGCTGCTCTCGAGACCGCGCATTACACCGAACAAAAGCGTATCGCTTTTAAAGTTACCGTTTCTTTCTCTTTTTCTCGACGAATACAGTAACGACAAATGACGCGGAGCAAAATAAGCAACGAAACGTGGGAATAAAACTAGTTTTTTTTTCGCTCTTTGGTAGCGGGGTGGTTATGGTTAATTTTTCTTTGTCCATTTTCTTGTTTAAGGACTTTTCTCTTTCCCTCCCTGTGCCGCCTTTCTCCGTGAAATTGAAAAACCGACTCGGTACATGTAATACTTTAGACCTTCTAATATTTCCTGCTTTTCACTCCTCCTAATTGATAGTTTGAGCGAAAAAAAAAAGCCGGGGGGGGGGGGGGGGGCGGCTTAACGCGCAGTGTTTTGTGTCTCAAGTAACTTAACGTAGCTGAACAAGCGGTTCCCTCATTTAAACGGCCGAAAAAAGAAAAGAAAAAGACATGGAGCGTGCACTTGTTCGCAATTGCGCGTGATAATATCACGGAGCCGCTTATGGGAAGCGAAATTTGCTTTTAATCGCTTGCCGCGCAGGCCTAGCTTGCCTTTATGGCTAGGCGTGTACGTAACCGGCGACCGTAACTGCAATTATTCTTCCAACTCGCAGAGTTGCACAAACGAGCGTGCGCGGTCTTTTTGCGTACTCAGCAGCGTGTTGTGTACGACGAGATTCCGAGGGGGGGGGGGGGGGGGGGGGGTCTGCCAATTAACCTATTAATACGCTGAACGATTAATCTGTACGTTTACCTGTTAGTTTTGCAGCCCCGTTGCAGCGTTATTATGCGAGGTGTCGGTGCATGTGAAGTCAGCCACGCTGTTCCTGGAGCATGAGCACATCCCGTCTATATACGCGCACGCCTTGGCGCAGCTGCCAGTGCTCGATGCGATCTCTTCACGACGAAGCAGAAACAGATAACCAATAAGGAACGCGAAAACATTGACCGCTGGCTTTTGAGGAGGGC